>NW_005054324.1:3065458-3082101 GCF_000277835.1 Geospiza fortis
AGAGTGTTTGTGGGGGTCCTGGCCCAGCCTGACTAGTTGGGTTGCTTCCTTCTGTCCCTGCCTACAGAAAGGCACTGCTGGAGCCAGACGCTGGACAGGCAGAGACAGGTTCCTGAGTCATCCCTGTGTTGTACTAATGATATTACCTTGTGAAGGCACCTGAGATGTCTGGAGAGGAACAGATGATGTACTTGAGGACTCTGTCTCCCTCTACCAGCTGCTGTTCCAGAATTCCACAGGGAACCTAGCTTAGCTGTATCAATCACCATGTTGGGTCAATTTGCATTGCCTACATTAACTAGGCTAATAGAGTGAAGCCCATAATCTTTTGATGCTTCCATTTCCAACTATGCAATATCAGGAATTAAAACTTAACTGCTCAGTAAAGCATAAAGCCTTACTGATCTTTGAATGAGCCACGTAAGTATTAAAACTTGAAAGTTTGAGTTCAGCAGTTCTCCTTTACAAGTTCTAGAAATTCCAATGACATTTAAAAGTATAATAGTCGAAGGGGGTAGGAAAGAAGAAGGGGTCATCCAAAGTTTCTGAACTGAAATATTTAGCTTATGTTTTGGGTAAATAGTTGTGTCCGTGTTTGCAGTCTGTCAATGTATTGAATTCTGTCTGATTCATGAAGAGAAAGTTCATTAATTAGAAATAACTTGCACTGTATGACAGCGCACAAAGTATTACAAGCATGATCAGACTGCCACTTTATAAATCACAGACAAATCAGTACAGGCATATGGGTGAAGTATTTGCAAAGTATATGTTGAGCATAAATCTGTGGGATTTTTATAAATGGTCATTTCAGTTTGTACTGAAGCAAAAGTTGTAGTTAAGGTTAAACTTCAGTAGCTTTGTATGATGCACCAGAGCTCTCTGGTGCCTTGGTTACATATTTTCATGAATTGGTGAACTCGCTAAAAGGCTGATGTGGCAGTGGAGTTAGGGGCTGTTTGTGCTGACTGTGCAAGCTGGTCTAAGTTCAAGGAACGAAAAAGTGCCTGTGCTACATGGCACCCGGGCCATTCCAGCTACATGCTAATGGAATATCACAATTTCTGGTACACGAGCTTGTTGCTCTGCAAGACTTTCTGCCATGCCCCCAGACATATCCATGAGGGATGTATGGTAAAACTGTCTGAGCCATGTTTGAGGCACACAGGAGTTGCATGTTCCTCAGTTATACAGTTGTGCCCCTCAGCTCTTCCAGTTCTGGAACTCTCCAAGTAGACTGTCATTTGGGTTTAGTAACAGCTTCTGTGCCCAATTTTGTGATGTGTATAACAGTAAAAGAAGAGAAAAATATCCTTAATTCAAGCCCTTTGAATAGGGAAAAGGCTCCCTTTGGCTTCCATGTAATTTTTATCTAACCTAATTAGACTTATTTCTTAGCATGTAGCATCAAAAAATGAGTCTGTAGAAAAGAGTATACCTCCTACTGCATCTCCAAAAATAATTGCTTATCTTTGATCACCTTGGCTTTTGATGCTAGTGGAAATTATTGGTGGCATTTTGGCATTGAAAAGCTGTGAATTGGAGGGTATAGGCTGTTATGAAGATATAAAGGGAAGTCTAATGAGTAATAGTAATGTCATCATAAGTCTTAATAGCAATTTGTCTGGACTTTTAATGACAGTCATAAAATTCTGATTTGGTAAAATAAAAGCAAAAATTATAATTCTGCAATTCAGCCAAATGGCACAACAGAACAATGAAAAGTGAAGTGTTTTATTGCTGCACTGCATAAAGGCTGTCATCCAGCTATACCATCACAGTGTATGTTTGAAATGCAGATTGTTTTCCCTGTGTGCCATTTTAATAAAGAAGATGTGTGGGACATGACCAAAATCCTGCTGTGGGTCTCATGATCTCATATAGAGGTTTGACCATTTTTTTTTCACCTTGAAAGGACTGTGGATGCTGTGGCTCCAGGTGTCAGTAACTTACTCAGGCCACCACACAAAAAATGGGAAATGGGATAATTCCATGTCTCAGTGAATACCTCAAACAAACCTAAGGTTTTATCACAAAATGGCTTAGTTCTTGAGTTCTGGGCCTGTCCATGATAAAAGTGGGAAATTTGGTCACCCTTGTTAAGAAGCTTGAGAAATTGCATACTTCATGGTCTGGAGAATTATAGAAGTATTTAGCTTAATTCATGTATGTCTCTAACATCAGTCAGAAATAGTTGTACTTAGGTCACAGAAACCTAGATGTTTTGTAGTTTCATCTAGAAAAACTTAGGAAACTCAGAATCCAACTTCTTTTCTCGAAGTTCAAAGGAAAAATAAGGAAGTCAGTGTTCTAGATTATTTTACTTTGTTCCTCAGTAGCTTCTTCTTATAGAATGTTCCTAGTTGAGGTCCAAAATAGAATCCTAGCTGGCTTGTCAGATTCTTTTCTGTACAGAGCTATAAATGTATGAAAAAGCCTTTACTGCTCTAAAGACTGCTGGTTTCTCTGCCTGTGGTGCTCCTAAGTAAGATGGTAAAAGCTTCTTGCATGGATAATCATAGTTTAATTGGTCTGATTTTGTGTTTGTTTAAGAACTTGATAAAGAGCAGTAAAAGGAATAATTGAAAAGCATTTACTATACAAGATGAGTCTTAACACCTGAAGGACAAACTTCTGCCAAAGTCAGGAAGCCAGTCCACCACTGTTCTTGTTCCTTTTGGAATCAGGGTAGGTAGAAAACACAATCACTTATATAAAACACAATCACCCATATATAACAAAGAAGAGACTCAGATTTGATACATTTTTCTTTGCTGAGAAAATCAGTTTCACAGTATAGATCCATTGCTATTTCTGTAGCTGTAAAATCTCTGTATCCTACAGAGAACTGTTATTCTCCTTACCTGGCCCTCTACAGTCTGTGTTTCAAAGCTGAAATCCAGGGCATTCATTATTGACAGTTCAATTGGTGTATTCTTTTCGGTTCACCTCTTACACTGCTCTCAAATTCATCTGAAAATTTGAAATAGCCTGTTGAATTTTCCCCTTGATGATACCACAATAGATGTGAAAGAAGAGCCTTCAGCATAAGGCTTCCTAAGTGTTAACAGATCATGAAAATTGGCAACAACTGTTGTGCCGAGTATCATAACCTGCAAGAGGAGGGCCAGCGATTCCACAGTGATGAGAAGAGTGCTTGGTGTTTGAGCTGTGGTCACATTTGCCTTTCAAGTCATTTGGGCCTCCATGCCACACTTTTCAGGAGAAGAAAGCTAATGCAGCTGCCTTTGTTAATCAGTCAGTATGACCTAGGCCCTCGGGGAGGCAGGCAAAGGCAGATACGTACTGAGACACACAATCCTTGCTGATTAACAGTGAAAGCTGGTAAAGTTACTCTCTAAGCCTGTCTGGCCCATCAGCTGCAGAAATGTAATTTAGATGATTATCTACATGCCCATTAAACCTTGTGACCCATCACTAGTCTGTTTGAAGTTTGCCTGCTTAAACTCGCTAATAGGAAGAATAGAAGGATTAACTCAGAGGTCATGAAATAAGAGAGCAGCAAAGAAGATGACAAAAGAGCAGAGAAAAACTTCCTACTGCATGTATTTGGTAAGGAGAAAGAACTACAGTACCATGATCATCTCAGCAGATACTGTTACTTTATGGAGCAAGCAAGCCATCTGGAATTCAGGCCATTTAATCCTTTGTGTGTGTGCTTTCAATCTATTTTGTTTAGCTGCACAAATAAAATGAACTACCTGTGTGATGAATGTTGTCACATTAGGTGCTTACTAAGCATGCAACATAAAAGAGCGTGGAATCCTGGTGTACAGTAAGAGTTTCTGATTTTGTTCAGGGCTAGATTGTGTAGATATAAAGAAGGGAAAAATTTAAATCAATCACATCAGAGTAGCTGCAGTCAGGTCAGCATCAAGTCCAGTCTTGTTTCCTTTAGGATAAGAAGCTCCAGCCATTACAGGTGCTTGTTAACTTAAGGATTATGAATGAAAATCATACCAGTGATCTATTTTTTATTTGGTCAAATTGAAATAAATATAAAAATTTACAATCATCTGCCAAAATTATTTGCAGAATGTTGCAAGGAAATTGGTGACCAGTTAAAACTAAATTAATAGAGAAAAGATGGAATGCCTTGCAGAAAACAGAGTGGAATACATGAGTACCTCAGTAAGGGTGACCTAGGGTCTGACTAGTAACTGGAAGAAAATGAGCTTGAACTTTAAATGGAGTCTTGAAGGTCATTTACCTACTTTTACATATACTACCACTCTTGAAATGAGTCCTTTGCCCTTTTGCTAAAGACAGGCTGTTTGCTGAGAAACATTGGTTGGGAGCATATTTTGCTGTATTTCAAAGAAGAAAAAAACATTCCTCTCATGCTATGTTTGGATCCCTAGGTTTCGCAGTATTAGATCTCTTTACAAAGAATTATTGTGGTCTATTTTGCAATACTTTTGGTATATTTATTTATTTAGATTTTTTTTCATATTGTTATGATTAAACATAGTTCTGTTTCTCATTTAATTGTATTGAATCAAGCATATTTTCCAGTTGTCTCAGACTGTTCATTTTCATGTACAGCTCTGTATGAAACACAGCAATACGGTACTGGCAGTATTCAGTGCTGTAGCAATTCATTTGACAACCTGAGACTTTTCCCCAAGTGTTTTTAGTATTTTTGTGACTGATAATGCAAACTCAGATACCTGATGCCCTGAAGCTAATGCCTGGACTTCATAATAAAATGCATAAGTTTTAAAATTCTACTTTAAGCATCACCTCAAGATGCCTCGCACATTAATCTGGTTACAAGTTTTCCAAATTAGTGTCAACCACAGCTGGATCTTCAGTGTAAAATTGTTAGTCTTCATGTGTTTGCCACAGTGGCAGTGGTTCTCATCTTGAAAAATATAAAAGTTTTAGGAGGGAAACTAACTTCTCTTGCTGATCATAAATCTTCCATTGAGTGGCATGTACTCAGCTGTTTGCAACCAGACTGCTTCAGAGGACAGAAGTTATTCATAAGTCTCATTCCATTGGTGTTGTCTGAAAAATAAAGTAGATACCAATATCTGCTGGGAAGCCTTGTAGAAAACAGATCAAAGGCTTCTGGAGTTTATTTAAGAAGGAGCAGTTGTGAGAGGCTTAATCTCTGAGCATGGCATGAAAAGTGAAACAGCCATATGCAGAAGTCCTCTGGACTTCAGTAAAGAATTTGAGTAATATGTGGTACAGGTGGACTGTTGTCTCAGCCTGTCATTATTTTATTCCTTTGTCTCTAAGGAAGGCATTGCCTCCTCTGTTTAACCCCATTAAAAAAATTATTCTGAAAGCCATTGCAGAATAAAGCCACCTTCATTTACACAGTGTTATCCCTGCAAAAGAGATGCTGTCTTCTCTAGGGCATTTATTTTGTTTAAAGTTCTGTGATTATGTGTAATTCACTTAACGTGTGGCCAGTGTTCTGGCCAGCATTTTTACTTTAGTTGCATGAAGCTGTGTCAGACAAGATTTGGGCTAGATATTAGGAAAAGTTTCCCATCCGGAGGATGTTTGGGCGCTGCAACACACTCTCCAAGGAAGTGGTCACAGCACCAGCCTCAGTAAGAATTCATTAAGTGTTTGGACAATGCTCTCAGACACAGGGTGTGACACAAGGGCTGCCCTGGGCAGGGCCAGTAGCTGAAGGCAATGATCCTTATGTGTCTCCTCCAGCTCTGGATATTCTATGATTTGAGAGTTTCTGAATGAAACCTGTATCTCTGTTTTAGGTGTGAGAAACTGTCTATTTTTCCATTAGAATTGTTTATTTTATTTATGTTTACTCCTCATATGTCTTTGTGGTGGATTGACCCAGGCTTGACCAAGGCCCACAAAGGCTACTCTATCACTCCCCTTCTAAATTTGGCAGGGGAGAAAAAATATGATTAAAGGATTGTAGGTTGAGATAAGGTCAGGGAGAGGTCACTCAGTGATAACTGTTATTGGCAAAACAGACTTGACTTAGGGAAATTAGTTGAATTTATTACCAATCAAAATCAGAGCAGGATAATGAAAAGTAAAACAAGCCTTAAAAACACATTTCTTCCCACCCTTCCCTCCTTCCCTGGGCTTAACTTTGTTCTTGATTCTCTATCTCCTCCCCACCAGTGGTGCAGGGAGATGGGGAATGGGGGGGTTCATCAGTTTGCCATATGTTGTTTCTGCTGCTGCTTCCTCTTCAGGGAGAGGAGTCCTTACTGCTGCTCCAGCATCTCTCCCACAGGAGACTGTCCTCCTCAAACTTCTCCAGTGTGAGTCCTTCCCCAGACTGCAGTTTGTCATGAGCTGCCCTGGCCTGTGTCCCTTTCCACAGGGTGAAGCTGTTCTGGAGCAGACTGCTCCCATGTGGGTCCCCTGTGCAATCACAAGTCCTGCCAACAAAGCTACTCCAGCATGGACTCCTCTCCACAGCTTCCCAGGTCCCTTCCAGGAGCCTGCTCCTGTGCAGGCTTCCCACTGGGTCACAGCCTCCTCTCAGGCATCCACCTGCTCCAGCATGGGGTCCCTCCATGGCTGTGAATGGATCTCTGCTCCACTGTGGACCTCCACAGTCTGCAGGGGCACAGCCTGTTACACCATGGTCTGCACCAGGTTTTGCATGGGAATCTCTGCTCTAGCACCTGGTGCAGCTCCTCTCCCTCCTTCTCCGCTGACTTTAGTGTCTGAGTAGTTGTTCCTCTCACATATTCTCAGTTCTCTCTTCTCTGGTTCCAATTACTTCTGCACAATAATATTTTATATTCTTCTTTATTCTGTTATCCCAGAGGCACTACCACCATTTCTGATTGGTTCAGTCTTCACCAGCGCTGGTCCATCTTGGATCTGGCTGGCATTGGCTCTGTTGGACAGGGAGGAACCTTCTGGCAGCTTCTCACAGAAATCACCCCTATAGCTCCCCCCTGTACTAAGGGCTTGCCATGCAAACCCGCTACCATCCTGTAGAGTGCCTTGATTTATGAAATACCTTGGGACAGCTGCAACATCTTCAGTTCATACCACTAATAGATTGCAATAAAAATAGTGCCTGTGCTTTCCTATGGAATCATTGCTCCTGTGTTTTAGGGACTTCCCATTATTTTCTTCTTCCTTCAGACATTCCCTATGGGACTACGTTTTCTTCATGGATGGGGAACAACAGCAGAAAAAACCTAAAAAACCAAAACCTTAGAAGAACACAAAAAGGCTTAAAAATTTAAATAAATGGCTATCCTGATATCTCAAGGTTATCCCTACCCCTTAGTCAGCTTTCTCTTTATTTGCCTCAGTGGAGTACAAAGGCACAAGCCTTTTCCTGGCCATACCAGGCTCTGCTGGGAGAAGGGTTGAGGAATGTTTCCAGTCACTCTGATCTCTTAGTTTGAGTTCCTTTATCACTTTAGAAATCACTTCAGAAAAGGATCAAGGAACCTACTAGGAGCTGCCACGTGAAAAAGATACAAAGAGAAAGGGAACAGGTATCAATTGCCTCAATATTCACTTCTTACCACATCTTCCTTCAAGCTGCTGATCCTAAAGAGACTAGGACTGTGCATACCTGCCAGTTCTGTGTAAGTGCTCAGTATGTTCAAAATAATTTTTTATACCTTAATGCATCCAAGTGACCCTAGATACCTGTGTTTTGGTACATGTACCAAACCCTGAATACCCTGAATGTTGCTGGCTGGTCACCTGATAGGGTAAGGTAATTTGCATGACCTCTGGTTGCTATATAAATTTTTTTCTATGAAGTATGTTGTCACAACTCAAAAACCTTACTGATACTCCTGATAACTGTCCCCATTGTGCTATACCTTTCCTGATCCAACAGCCTAGTGTGTTTCATACTATTCAGCTACAGATATAAATCAAAAAAATATATTGGAAAATAAAGTTCTTGAGGGATTGTCTTCTTTTAATCAAAACTAAAACATTCCTAAGCAAACTTATTGTGCAATATGCCGTAGTATCTTTTTCAAGAGATGAAATAATTGACAGAAAAGTTGCACAATTTTAATTTAGTGATACATTTTGGGAGCCTTTTTAAAGCAGATGTTTAACACTTCAGAATTTTATTATGAGAGAGTCTGGATGTACTGGAAATTTGTTATGACAGTAACAAAAATCTAAGAGTTGCCAAATAAATTCTAGAAAAAAGGGAACACTAATAGAATGCAGGAACTAAACAACAATACAGTAACAGCAAAAAGACAGGAAATACTTCAGGGACCTCTAATCCCCATGGTTTGATGAGATTTCAGAGGGAAAACATGAAGATCTAGTGCATTTTTCTGCAAAGTGATGTGCAGGCTTAACTTCCCACACTGGACATTTCCACTGAAATCAGTGGGATAACTTGTTCTGAATAATACCATATGTCTCAATCTTTTCAGGCCCAAAGTATTAAGCTATATTTATTAGGTCTGGGGTGAGTATAGTTGTATCCATGTTCACATTTATTCAGGACAGTCATTATTTATTTATTCCTAAAACAGAAACGCATTTGTAGTATCTATCAATGCTCCTGAGTTTTGTCTTCTAAGACTTTTTGCTCTTTTGCATGATGGCATGCTTTGATATCTATGAAAAATGACCATTTGTTAGATATAAAAAATGTTTAATTTTTTATGTGAATTATCACATTAATTCAGAGAAGCATATTCATTGATTACACAGAGTCGATAAGTATCAAGGATTTTCTTATACATATGAAGCCTGGATACTGTCTTCTGAACTAGTTTTGCAGTGGGATTTCCTGGAGTCTTTACAAATTGGTGGAACATAATCTTCTAGAATAATCAGAACAAACAAAGAAAGAATAGAGCCTCCTATTCCTTATGTTTTCCTTCTGTCTTTCTTCCTGTTTATGTGTCAATCAGCAACATTCGCTTGTTTTGTTTGGGCGTGTTTGTGGAAAAGTATCTGTTAGGTCCACCATCAACGTCCCTTTCAACATGAAAAACTATGAAAATGAAAAATGCTAGTCTTCCTCATCTGGCAATGTAATGGAGTTTGATCAAATTTTGGGCAGAAAACAGGTCAAAGACATGCAATTTTGGAAATCCTCAAGTGGCTTTAGCATTCCATTGGGCCAGAGCCTTGGCAAGTAGGGGAAGTAATCAAAGGAGAGGGAGAAAATTTAATTGTATATTTTGTGTTGGAGTGACCGATCTTTTATCTTGTGAGCATCATACTTGGGTAACTTTTCAGACCTCAAGTTGTCATATTTTCCACTCATTTATGAACAGAGTAACAAAGTACTCAACTGGCTATAAGTTCCTTTATATTACCTTGTAATATTACCTTGTTTCTTTATATTACCTTGAATGCACCTTTAAAATTTCTCTGTAGAAACATTTTATCAGCAGTATTAAATCAAATGTTTTCAAGTATTCTGTAGCTGGTTTACTCAAGACTAAAAAAGTATATACAAAGAATGCTTTACCTGATCAAGAGATAATTGAAGCATTTTTTATTTTTAATTATAAAATGCGCTGAAGTGTTACACAGTGCACTGTGTATGTGTTTTCCCAAATTTGACTTTATGTTCTTCCTTTCCTAAATTCACTGTTAAACACAGAGCTTTCATTTGTCAGAAATTTGCAAGACACTAATGATTATTGTCAAATCAACCACTTTATTTCTTTATGCTTGCAGTTAAATACTTAAAGTTTTCCTTTTGCCAAATCTTTGTATTCTTTTCACTGAATGAGTTGACAAGTCTAATTTAGGAATAAACAGAACACCTGGAATCTTCTAGCTGATTGTGCAATGGGAGTAGAGGCTAAGCTGAGGTCTTCTTGAAGATCTGGACATCCCTCAATAGAGTATGAGAAAAAAACATGCAACAAGAATTCTGTATTTGAACTTGATTGTAGGAAAACATCAAAAATGTGTAGATGCATCATGCAGGGCCATGTGTTAATCTTCACATTAAAATCTTAGGATATGACTTTCCCATTCTTAAAACAGTGTGGAACAATTCAGAGGAGTTGTTTTGGTTTGTCGGGGTTTTTTAAACCTAAAATTCAAATCTTGTGGCTGAAAACTTGAAACCCAAATGAAAGTTATAGGCAGGGCCAGACAGAAGCAGAGTCCCTTCCTGTGGCTGTACATGACAAAAGGCTCTGCAGTATGCATACCGTATACCACTAAACAAATGGCAGGAGCATATGACTAAAAATTTTATTTGTGTTTTAGTAACCCTGAGATCAAAATAATATGGATGGGTTACAGAGACCAACAGAAAGCACTACAGTTATCTCTACAAGCAGTAAATCCACTGAACAGAACTGCCATGTAAGAACAGCATCGATAGCAGCAGATCAGTCCCTGGCATGCACAGTTACACTGGTACTTCATTTCTGGTATTCAAGGTTTCTTGTCTGATAACCTCTGCCACTGCTGCTCCCTAGTCAGTTGAGCATTCAGTCTTCCACTGTAATATTTTGAGTGCTACAGAGGGTTGGAGAAACTAAGGCTAGTGTTTGGAGCAAGAGTAGCAAAAGAGAATTAATACCAGTACAAGGTTATGGTACTTTCTTCCTCCTGTGTGAAATGTTATAGGTCTTAAATTTTCTTCTTTCTTTCTCCCTCTCCTTTTTTTTCAACTTTCTCACTTGTTTCCTTTGAGAATTCTGCTGAGCATGTATATAGATTGAGGAGAATGAAGTTAAAATTTGCACTGCATGAGCCAATGCTCCCAGTCACCCACCTTCCCTTAGGGATAAGGTACAACATTTGTCAGCTCAGTCACTGTGAAAGTTCACACACAGGTTCTACTCTCCCAAACCTTCCAGTTCCCTAGCTGCAAGAGGAAAGTAGATGTCAGGAAAAATTTTAAGCTTGAAAATAGATTGGATATTTGTTTGCAATAATCCAAGCAGATTGGATTGCAGTCCAAGAAGAAGTGGAAGATGAGTACAAAAGACTCCAAGGTCACCTAGGACAGGTGGTGAAACCCAGAATACAGTCACCTCCTGCAATGGTGATCTTTTCCCCATGTTGCAAACAGGGTTGAGCCCTCTTAAATATTGCACCAAATCACTGAGCACTTTAGAGGCTGCTGGTGAACAGGACTTTGAGATCCAGTATGTAAGGACATGGCCTGTGAATTCCTGGCTAAGCAGATACATTAGCTGTCCAGTTTTCTCGATGGTGTAAAAAATACTCAGAGGGAACCACTCTATTTCCTTTTACCTGAGCCCATGGAAGGCTTTTCCAGAGTTTGTTTGGCAGGGGGGCAAGACTCCGGCCCTATCTCCTGATAAAGTGCACTGTAAGCTTTTATACATCAGCAATTCCCAGTATTAGTAACACTTTGATACAGATAGAGAGCAGTTATTGTGATAAGCAATGCTACCTGGCACAAAACCCTCCAGAAGAAAAGACATCCCTATTAAAGGCAAAATATAAACAGCAAAAACAGCATTGTAGATCACAGTGGGAGAAACTTGCATAATGTCTCACTATTAGCAGTTCTTCACTTGCAGTAGTAAGAATAAATTGGCACTTTTGGTTTTTTCAAGGAATTTTTGCTGAGGGATGAGAAGGTGCATGGCTCACAGAACACCAACCACCTTTAGTTCTGCTTTGAAAAACACACTTTTGCACATACTGATTTCAATTGTTCACACATTTCAAGATTTGTACACATGACTAGGATGTATTTTCAAAACTAAGAATAAATATTCAGAAGTCTTTTAAAAAATGTGTGATGACTAACACATATTCAAAACTACCTGAAAGCAAATTCAGACTGTGAGAAACAGGGTCTTGAAATGTCCAGCAGAGAATTCAACATTAACTGCATTAAATTCTTCTGTGTAAAAGAAGGGAAAGATTATTTACTTTATTTTACTTATACTCATGCATTTCTTTTCAGATATATTGCATACTTTATGTTGATATTATGCAGCAGTTTACTGTAATTCATAATAAACTTAGATTTTTTTTCTTAAGCTGTTTTATGCTTTTTGCATTTTATTGTTGTAAATAAAGACTGAGCCTGCATTCAGCTGTTGCTGTTTCAGCTTGGCGTAACCCCACCAAAGGAACTGAAGCTTTGTAATTGAGTACAGACTGGAGGTTTGTACATTTTGCAAAGCATCTGGAAACTTTGGTGGATCAGAGCCAAACCCATAACTCATTGTTATTGCTTTCATTATGTGATGATTTTATGACATATAATATTCCACTTTCTTAACAGCACTCTTTTAAATGCAAATGTCTGGGAACTGATACTTTTCTGTCCCTAACCTTTGTTCATTGCTAGCTTGGGTCAGGGTGTTTTATTGGAGACTGAGTAAGATGTATTTGTTTTAATCTAGTGCTTGATCATGACAAACTTTTAGCACCTTACCTAAGCTGTTCAGGCATCTGAGCCAGCTTCCAAGACAGGACTGAGGGCATCATAATGCATCTGATCTTAAATCAGAAAATAATATGAAGGACTGAACCATTCATTCACTCTCTGAACGACTGATATAGTCTCCTTAATAATATCGTTTTCCTGAGAACATCAGAGTTCCCATTTGAAATGAGCACATCAGAAAATGGAATGAAACAAGTTGAATTACTTTTTTTGTACCTCTGGCTGTCTTTAGGAGTATAAAGAAACTTAACAGATATATGCTGCTTTGAATGTTTGCAGTGTTAACCCTAGGTCTGAGACAGGATCATTTATTTTCATTTGACAGGTGCATTTTTGTACTTAGGGTTTCAGAAATCACCAAATTTTACATTTGAATTATTGCATATAACTAAACATTTTATTTCAAAGAATGGGCTAAAGCATAAATAATGGTTCAATAGAAGGCATGAAATACGTTTGTTATCATCTTGGCAAGTTTTACAATAAAATGTGAATAATTCCTTTGGAAGTTAGTTGACACATGTGTTAATTAGGTTCAGAAAAACTGATTCATTGTCTGTTCAGGCTTTCAGTTTTTTTACTCCTACTTTGATTATCAGATGTCCAAAAAGGCTTCTTTTGAAGACTGGTTCAGCATACTGGAATTGAAGCAATTAGGTGAGTTTTTTCCTAAAATGAACTTTCAACCAAGAATGTTGGAGGAACCAACTGCTTCCTCAGTCTTACCCCAAAATAAAAAGGAATGTAGCTCCTACTTTCTTTTTCTTCTGCCCTCAACTCAGTTGTGTCCTATCTTCCTCATTCTTAGTGACCTCCTCCTGTTGATCTCAATCTGCTCCAGGTTCTTCTGTCTATGTAACAAAATAGATAGATTATTCCTCAGAAAGCTCTTCTCTGATGGGAGAGTGTAACTTGCTTCCTGGCCAATAGTTTCATTGGTGATATGTCATTAGTGAGGAGAGATTCAGATGGATGCAAATGAGTACTTCTGTGTCCTCCTTTTTACTGGCTTTGTTCTTCATAAGAAGTGTGACAGCACCTTAAATAATTGTCGTGCTGATGGTCTTAATGATTCCTTCTGAATCATATTCCAATGATCATCCTGGATCAAAGTATCTGACTAGTCAGTTTTCAGAGCAGCTTTCCATTACTGGTTTATGGAATTCTCCACAGTTCCAAATCAGTGTAGTTGTCCTAAGGCAACCGTGTCTGTAATTTGAACTCTTATATATTTTGATGATGGATTGATGTACAAAAAGATGGTTCTCTGTCACCTTAAATACTGTGCAAACCTAATTTTCCAGTCAAGAAAAAAATCCACTCATTTGGGATTTTATCCAAGACAGAATATTTGCACCTGGAAGGTTGTGTTTTGGTCCCCACTACACAAAAAGGACAAGGACAGGTTGGAGAGGGTCCAGCACAAAGATGATGAATGGACTGGGAAGCCTGCCAGATGAGGAAAGGCTGAGACTGCTGGCTTTGTTCAGTCTTGAGAAGAGAAGACTTAGGGAAGACTTTAGCACCACATTCCAGTAGTTAGAGGGTGGCTACAAAGAAGATGGAGACTCCCTTTTTACAAGGAGTTACATAGAAAAGATGAGGGGTAATGATATAAATTACTCTGGGAGAGATTCCATTTGGACACAGAAGGAATATTTTTCTCAATGAGGTCTGCTATTGAAACAAAATGCAAAGTGGTGGGTTACCCAGTGTTGGACACCTAAGATTCAGTGGGCAGAGTGCTGGATCATTTTGTCTAGACTTCTTCTGACAAAGAGGTTGGACCACGTGATTCTTGAGGTCCCTTCCAACCTGGTATTCGGTGTTTTTATGGTTCTATGGCAATTCAAATTTAGACTCCAAGGAGGAACATCAGACAAAACTGGATTGATACAGTTAATTCCAGAATAGGTTAAAACTTTTGACTGGGACACCTTTGGCTAGAGGTATGTTAACAAATGTATTGCGTTCAATTACTGCTGGTCAGCTGTTTGGTACTACTTCCTCAGCAAACATGCAATCACTTCTTGTAGAAATTCTCCCACACTGTTTCAAAATAAAATTAACCAGGTTCACTAGACTGCAGTATGTGAAAGTTGAAATATTTCAGAGTCCTCAATAAATGGGTTACCACATTTCTGCCTGCTTTGAGCTTCCTAAAGTTTGTTTCAGCCTAAATTATTCTGAGTCTAAAAGTGTGGAGTCCATGAAAATTAGTTGAGTGTCAAGACTGTTGAGAATGCCTCAGCTCCACGGATTACTTCACAGTAATAGTAACTCCATCCCATAGCATGTCTTTTCTGTAATTCCTGTACCCAGGTGAGTTTTCTCACCTACTTTGTATATGTGCCCCAAGAAGGAAAACAGGGAATATTTCCACTGCATCTAGCAAAATTTCACCTATCTTTGAAGGTCTGGGTGGACTGTAGCCCTTCCAATTTGCTAAATCCCACGAATAAGACTGTGTGCCTGCCAGCTGGCAATCAGGCATGCAAGTGAATAGAACTCATTAGCAGGGACTGGGTGTATTTGGAGATTGGTCTTGCTGTGTACATATCCCACACATAGCTGCAGCTAGATTCCAACCTCTGGACCTTTGGCAATGTAAGGCAGGAGCATTGTCTGCCAAGTCAGAATGCAACTCCCCACTCAGCAAGTTAGATGTGCCAAAATTGCCTTGCTGTGAAGCTAAGTATGATACAAGTTGTGTCCTACTACTCTCGTACTAGTTAGTCCACCTGAGAAAGGGGAACACATTTACTGATATTGTTTTTCTGCACAGTTGTATTTACAGTTTTGCAAACAACTGTTTATTTGCATCACATTCAAATAAAAAACCTCTAATCTTGTTTTTGTTGTTTCTGATAGTTTGAAAGATAGAGTTGACTAAGGTCCAAAGGATGCAATGTACTCCTTCATATCATATTTAATCAACCATTCCACTCAGAAGAATTTTTCTCTTGATCATATTCACATAAAAGTAACTGGGGTTAGGAATCAGTATCTTAGACGAATTCATACTTTTAATAGTTTTAATTGAAATGAGCATAAATAACCTGGAGTTTTCTGTTAGCAGGTCTTTTGGTTTAGAATTCTGGATTCACTTTTTTCTGAATCCTTCTTGTGCTTGAAGGAAGACTGGTTCATGCCTGTTGAGTCTTATCTTCTCTTTTGTCAGGGTCAGAATTAAATGTGTGAGACAGTATTTCTCATTTGGACTCAGATGTTTATTCGTTTTTATCTATATTATATTCTCACAAAATGTGAGTTCCACAGTATTTTATGGTAATAAACTAAAAATGGAGTTTTATCTCTCTCTCTACAAGGCTTTTTATGGGTAAGCTGTCTAATTAAGAAATGACAAATTATTTTTGCTTTTAACTTAATAACTAACTACTCGTGGTTTGCAATGTGGATTTTTTAATCTAATTATACAATATTATTTAAACTCATGAAGAAGAAGGTGAAGAAGAAGGATTAGCCTCTGTATTAAAACTTCAATCTTGTTTTTTATATATTACTGTATTCTAAAACTTTAAGTTTTCTATTATGTGATATTACACACTTTTATTTAAACTCTACACTTATAATTTCAGTTCTGTCATTCAATTTTGGAAGCTTTCTCTATGGCCTCAGGTCAAATGTGAAGTGTTTTCTTGGGAGTCAGTGCCTGTTAGCACAGAAAGTCTAAAATTCTCAGCAGCCATGGTTCCAACACATGTCAGAGTCTCTTCTGTATTGAACTGTTTAATATTAACTTTATAGTTGCAAGTCTTTAGAAAATTGCTATTTGCCCTGTGAATTAATTCTCTTATAGTAATGGTTAGTTAATTCATCTATGAAACAAGGGAAGGTCCTGTAAAGAAGAAATAATAGATGTGAGACAGATATTTGGCAAAGAATATTAGTGCTCATTCCTTTTGCCAATTGGTTTTTCCTAGCATTTCATGAATGATAGATTATGTGGCTTCTCAGAGACTCTTTAGCTATGCTATGGAATGCCCTTTACTGGAAGACTTTAAGTGAGATTAGTAAAACTGCTGGTACACTTGATCTTGACTTGGTATGGGAAGATGACCTAAATGACCCTGTGGATTTCTTTACTGATGGATTTTGATCCTGCTTTGTGTGTCCAGGATTCTCGCAACTCCGTATTTTTGGTAAAAAGCAGTTCCATGCTACTACATTTAGTTAGTCTAAACTGGAAATAAGGTAGAACTACTAATAATTTTATCCATTTATTTTTCTCCTATCTAAACTTAAG
>NW_005054324.1:3082158-3101560 GCF_000277835.1 Geospiza fortis
TTAGAGACATTTTATTGGCAGAAATCTTGCTCACAAATGCTTTGCTCTGTAAATTAAAGGTCAAGAGGGCTTTAAACCAGGATGTTCCTTGCCAACAATTTCAATTTAGGAAGCAATTATTTGTAGCTAATATGGTTTGGGACGGATGCCATCATTAGAACAATGAGACTTTTCCCTTGTTTTTGACCCAGTAAATGTTCTGTTATGAAGCTATGTAACCATACATATGGACATTAGGGAAATGAAGAGTTTGAGAAGGGAAATGTCTGCATTGAAGGCGAACTCATGATACAGATTTCAACTCAAGTTGAAGCTGGGATTGAGAATAAAAATTGAGAATAAATAATCAATTATGGTTGCTGACGGTTTATGAGGTTGATGGAGGTCAACAGAACTGTGATGTTATGATTTGCATAAAAGTATAAGAGCAAAGCAATTACTTTAACCCATTGTTCAAAGCAAGCTATTATGTCTATTTAGTTTAAATTAGCAAACTGTGATGTAGTAGAAAACAAAGACATTTTCAGACATGTTTTACTTGCTAGCAAAGTAATCATCTCCAGCTTTATATTGCTGCCCTAATGCTTTTCCAGAAATTCAGCCTAATCACTAAAAATTCAATTTGCCAGGCAACTTTTTCTAAATATTGGCTTCATAAAACAAAATTGAAAAGGTGAACTATTTTTTAAAAATGCCTTTTTTTATCTGAAGAAAGTGCTTTGCACAGATATGAGAAGTGATATATGGTCACAAGAGGTAAAGTTCTAATATTTCATGTTTGCATCATATTTACAGGAGAATTGTAACACTTTATCTGCATTTCTGGTCAACTGTGCACAATGAAGAAAAATTATTACTATTTTTCTGGTTTTTCTGCTGATATTGGTGGTAATTCCAGCTGAAAGGAAGATGCATTTGCTAAACAAATGTGGCTAAATGTGTTTTAGCCACACAGTTCCTGTTGTATCTCCTGTTCGAGTCCTGTGCAATGGCCACTGTCCAAGGACACATAAAGACATTAAACATCTGTTCCAACATAAATATGGGAAACTACTTTAGGAGACATTTGTATCTATTAGCATCAGCTGTGTTACATTTGTTAAACTTCTACAAAATTCTAGTGTTCTGAACAAAGCCAGAGTATCTAAACCCCTGTTCTTTTGAAAGAGCAGAACAGAAATAGGACAGAAATGAAACAGTAAAAAAAAAAAAAAAAAAAAAAAAAAAAAAAAAAAAAAAAAAAAAAAAAAAAAAAAAAAAAAAAGCTGCAAAAGGAAGACCTGTGATGACATGAAATAATGCCTTTTTAAAATTTTAATATTGCTACACGCAGATACCAGAAGAGCTGAACATATCTTGTCAAAAAGTATAATGATTTATTAGCTTCAGAATCTATCTGGTTTCTGATAAAATTTGAACTGTGATTGCATACACATCATTAAGCAGGAGTATGTTAGGCTGCCTTTTTTCCTCTTATAACACTGTGTTAAAGATTTTACCTAAATGCACTCCACTCTATTGATGCTTTAATCCAGAAGGAAGGCTCAAGGCTCACATATTTTCAATAAGTAAAAGAACAAACTGTCTCAATTACTGAGATTATGCTTAGTCTATCAGGCAAAAATGCTGACTTTAATTACAAAAATTAACATGTACCATATTTTAAGCCTAGATAAAACTTCAAAAATAGCCATAGGAATCTAAAAATGGCAACTTGGTCCCTCTGTGTGGGAACATTCTGCTGGATAATGCTATGGAAGGCAAAAATAGGTGTAGGCTTTATTGTGCAAGTTTGCTGTTTGGTCCTTAGCCAAAGGACACTTTCAGTGATCTCTTACAGGCACAAACCCAGAAAAGCAGAGTCAATACATCATCCACACCTTCTTTATTAATTCTTTCCACCGGAGATTATGCTAGGAAATAAACTTTTTATTCCCTGTTGTTTGACAGAGTTTGAATGCCTGACTGGCCAAATTAAGATGAGGCATTGTAGACCAGTCTCTGTCAGAAAGGTTAATCAATAAAAACAGAGGTTTCTGGTAGAAAAAAATACTGTTTCAGGAAAAGAAAATGGAGTATTTTAATTGCTCTGTTCTATTTCAATAATTCTGTGTTTCATGGCTGTTTTCACCAAAGAGCAGATGGAAAACTGAGTCATGGATCAAAGGTACATCACACTCTTTAGGAATTTAATTTTTTCTGTTTAACAAGAAACTTAACTAATAATCATAAACTTCAGACAGAAGCACAGAAAATTGTGTAAATCCACCAAAAAGAAATGTGAAAGTGTTTTGCCTCCTCAAAATGCATTTTATTGTTCCCTCTGAAAGCAAGATATTGAAAATAGCTTAGCTTCAAAGCTCTTTTTTTCATTATTGTGGCTTATTGCCCACAATTAGCTGCTTCCAAAGCCCATTTAAAGCTCTTGTGTTCTTTGACTGCTTCTCCTACAGACTGTGAAAGACATTGCTGCCTATTGTGGACTGTTAAGTTTTATATTTGGTTTGCTATAGGAAAAAATATTAACAGTATCTTCTGCTGCCTACTATTCTTACAGTAGGAAAGATGGAGCCATACATATGGGCTGCCTCTATGCTTTATGGCAGCCTTAAAAGTCATTTGTTTGCTGAGTTGCCAGAGGATTGACGTGGTACCTGAAGAGCTACCATGTGCATTTCTGACAGCTGCTGCTGTAGCTAACAGTTTACATTGACCTTGTGTGACAAACATTTTGCTTGGTTCCTGCTCTCTGCAAAATTGAAAATATGACTGTGGGATGGAAGGGAAAGTCTTCTGTGACCCAAGGATTTTTTCGGTCTGTACATTGTGGATGGGATTCAAGAGGGTGACCTCGTTCCTTTGGATGCCTATGTACTGGGGTGAATTAGCTATTTAAGACACAGTTTGGTTGATCTGTTCTGAATATCTATTTTATCTATGTCTGAGTGCCTTAGCTGTTAAGTTGTAGTGTCTGTGTTTCAGCTCCTAATATTTGATCAGATTAAACCTATCTTCTGTAATTTATACCCTGAGCAATCTGGATAAAATATGTTTGACTAAAACAAGTCATGCAAGCAAAGTTACGTGAGTCTCGTGCAGAGGAGGTAGGGAATGTGATACAGACTCCTTTAGGATGTTGGTTGCATTCCTTAGCACGTGAAATTCATGTAGTTCAAACCTGATGTTGTAACTCTTGGTACCACTTCGTGACTACCAAGCATGTGATGATGGATGTTCGGGCTTGAAGACTTACAGGATGCTGAACTGTATACATGTAGTTGAGCAGAGTAAAAGCATTTGATCCTAAGGGATTTGACCTGTCTTGGATCTGGCTCTTCACCCACTGAAAATTCCTAAAACACATAAATACAGGGTAAAGTCATTATAGAGGTAACAAGATTTTTGCATAAAGGTTTGCTTTGGAAAAGGAAGTGACAGAAGAGAAAACGGGGCAGGGGGTGGGAAAGAAGACTGGTGATGAAGGAAATTGAGCAGAGAAACCACTTTTCCAGTAATCACTTCATTTGAAAGTATAATTTCATAACCTTTTTTTACTTTTCCTTTATATGGCTTGAGGTTTTAGCCTTCATCCAGGGTTTTATAATCTGTTAGGAATTTAATGTATATTTAAATTAATGATAGAAAAATATACCCACTAGTGATAAGAATGAAGGCTCTGCCTCTGTGAAATAAAAATTCAAAGTGTTCACTTCTCACCTTATAAAGTTATGAAGGTTTGCTCCAGTTACATACTTTTGTGATTGTTCCCTACCTTTAGATGTGAAAGTCATCATTAGTTGTCAAAAGCTGTTGAAATATGAAAAAAGCTGACCTGTAAATATTATTTGGTCTTATTATTTTGCAATAGAATAATATGAACAGCAAAGCAAATTAACATACAGTACAGAAGTTTAAAAATGCAGATTTTATTCTTTTGAGTTTTTAAGTTCCTGCCTGCCAAAAGGGCTCCTTCAAAAGTGTCTATTAATCCTAAATAAGAACTTAGAAAGGAAACAAGGACCATCTGGAAAAGTCTTGTTCATGGGAAGAACAAAGAAATGTATGGTGTCTAAGTCTTGGTGTAGATTTCTGTCAAGATGGAAAGAGCACATAATACACTTTATTTTGGATATGGGTTTGACCCTCTCACTTGCTAAGCAAATGATGGACTTTAAGAAGCTTGGAAACTTAATTAAGGACCTGGATGAAGTTTATTCTTCTTGACAGGAGCATTCTCTTTTCATCAGCTCTTCATGGGAGCATTTCTGTTAGGGGGATACTTACAGTAAGTTCCCTCTGTGGCAGATGGGCATTATCCTGGTCCATCCAGAAGGCTATTAATTTTGGCACCATCCAAAACAACTTCTGAAGCTACTACTGTCCATTCTTTGACTCAAAATGGCTTCAGCTGTTGTGACATAACCTATAGAACCTCCAATTAAGCCAGAATAGAAGAATACACTCACATGCCAAAATATGAATGACACAATGCTCTTGGGTCAATAGGTTATCACTGTCATAAAAATGTTATAGTGAAAAAATTAAGACAACTTGGAATTTCATAGTCATCCTAAATATGTCCAGATTTGCTTTGATTCCCTATGTCTCTAGTGTGTTTGAAGACCCCCTGAAAAAAATGGAGCTGTTTATCCCTGTTTAAATCTGGGCATCTCTCTCGTGTCTAAGCTGGAGCATTAGTCCTTCAGAGTCCTCTCAGGCCACTAAGTAAAGTGAATGGAGAAAAGTAATCCTTCAGGGAGTGAGGTGGAGAACCTAACAGATGCCATCACAACATTGCAGAAAACAGCTCTTCTTTAAGCCAATAGCAAACCTATCCTTCTCCTTCTCAAAGATCAGAGATAAGCATCACTTTTTAAACCAGAATCATAGTTTAGGTGAAAATGGTAAAAAATAATTCGCTGACCTTGTACTCTGCCTTTACAAAATTTTTGCGAAGTGTCTTGCAGGTTTAGAAAAGACCTGTGAGGTCCCTGTATACTGTCTGTGAAAAGGGACTCTTACAATAAAGATACTACAGAAAGAAGACTCTATGCCTGTAAAACCAGTTCCTGTAACCAGGAGCTGAAGTGGTTCTTCCAATGAAGTGCTGAGTATTTTGTTCTCAATCCAGCAAAGTACTAGTATGAGCACTCAATCTTACGAATGTGATCCTAAAGCAGGAAAATGCAAATGGGAAACTATGTCCTTTTTCCTAATGATGGAAGCAGAAGCTGATATGAAGGAAAACATATTTTGAGCTTTGTATCGCTAAAAGTATCTTTTCTTTATAAACCAGAACTGATAACCAGTTAATTGTGAACTCCAAGTGCTAAATTTCAGCTCCTTTTTCAGTTGAAGCTGCACAATATCTGAGTAAGTTCTAAAATAGTAGTAACAACAAATAGAGGACTTGACAATCTTTCAATCATTCAAATAAGACTTCATTGCAACAAGTACATTGCAGCTGAAAAAGTTAGGAGTTCCATTTTCACTTCATAGAAAAAAGATTTTTGTTGTTTTGTGTTTGGGTATTTTTAAATATATGAAACCTAAAGCGGAGTAGAATTTCTAGGCCAGATGAACTCCTACTTTAGAGTTTGTGATTTCTTACCCCATTGGAGAATTTTTTACTTAAACCACTAACTGAACTCGCATAATCAGTACATGAAGGATTTGAGTTTGCATCCCCTACGTCTCAGCATTTCTCATGACAATTATAGAATCATCAGATTGTAAAATTGGAAAGAGACCTCTAAGATTGTCGCATTCAGCCATCAACAAGGCATCACCACTGTTCACTAATAAACCATGCCCTCCAGGGCCATATGCACACGTTTCTTTGAACACTTACAGGGATGGTGACACCATCACTTTCCTGGGCAGCCTGCTCCAATGTTTGACAACTCCTTCTGGGAAGAAATTTTTCCTATTGCCTGATTTAAACCTCTCCTAGTGCAAATTGAGGCCATTTCCATTAGGGTCTTAGACATAACAGAGATGTTCCAGTTGTGTTTTCTACTGGACTTAGTCTGGCATATCAATTCCCAGGATATTTACTAATCAGCCTTCCCTGACTAAACTAGAGGAATTCCCACTCCTAACTTGAAAATGAGCACCATCAGGTTTCCTGTGAGTGTGTGAATGAAGAGCTGCACCTTTGGAAGCCGTCAGGGCACTTTTGGCCTGCAGCAGTTGCCTTAGCAAGGATGGCTGAGGGAGATGGTCTATTTTAACCCAGAATGCACAAGGTTTCCGTGAGAGTTTGTAGAAGCTTTCCTGTGCAAGAGGAGGTTGACAAGAGGCAGCCAGGCTCTTTATGGAAGAGGTTCACAGCAGAATAAAAGTTGATGGTCATGATTTGAAACATGCAGTTTTGGCTTGGAGTATGTAAAGGAACATTTCTTTGTGATTCAGGCTGCACAGTGGGGTTGGGCAGGCTCCATTCTTGAAGGTCTTCAAGAGCAGAATAGCAAGGCAATCTGGTCTGATTCAATAGCTGAGCCTGCATGAAGCAGGAAGTTAGATGAGAGACCTCCTGAGGTCCTTTCCAAGTGGAATGATTTTGTGACTTGGTGATTCAGTGAACTGTAGGGAAGAAGATGCACACTTTTGAGGGGTGTAAAACAAACCCAAGGTGCTCTTTGACTCTTGCAAATTGTTATGATATGAAAGATTCAAAACTATATGTGTTTGCTTATATTAATGATTAGAAGTACCATTTTGTTTTGAAATTCTGTGATTTGACACTTGAAGTACATAATATTATTTATAAAATATGAAGAGTGTTACAACTGTAACACAAAATATACAGATGAACATACCACAGTATCAGCATATGCTGCAGTCAAGACTGCTATAATACACAGAGTATCACCATACAATTTCAGAAGGCTTTAAGCCTCCAGCCATACAGAGTAACACTAATCCACATTAGAAGTCTTCAGGTGTCAGCCCATACAGAGTAACACCTTATCACTTCAGAAAGCTCCAAGCATCCGCCTTTCTTGTTCTTTAGCCCAACCTTTTATACCCCTCATGTTGATGCATTGCCCCTGTGTGCCGTCTGTTCCCTTTGGTGGTTGGTCAGTGCCCCTGGGCACTCCATGGCTCATGGCTGTCAGTGCCGCTCACCTGCTGCTCACAGCTGTACCCATTGGGGATGAGGCTGGGCAGCAGCCCCACTCCCAATTACCACCAACTGTGGGGTACACCACAGCCTCAAGGTAACTAATTTCTTGCTTTATAAGCCAGAAGTACTTGTGGAAATATTATAGTATTCCAGAGCTACACTGTGCAAACAGATCTCAACTATTAGTTGACACATGTGGAGAAAAAATATGTGGTTAGACAACCTCTTAAACATTGCACAGGTGCGTTTTCCAGGCAGCAAGTTATTCCAGATAAAATCACGATAAACTATGACCAGCTTGCTTCTACTTTGTCATTTTTCTGACAGTGTATCATGATTTCACATGGTATTTTTTTACATACCATTATATCTGTATGAGGAAAGCTTCAGATTAAGGACCTGGTACTTCAGAAAAGAAGGACAAACAGACCTGTTGGAAAAAACCCCATATATATGAGTTGTATCTAGTAGGGTGCAAACATGAGTATTTGGGGAACTTATACTTTGCTTTAGCTTCTGGCATTTGTGACATTCAATATAAAGCATGGTGAAACAATAGAAATTACTTTTGTAACTTGCTGTATTTGCTGTGGAGTGGTACTTGTTACTCTTGTGGACCTTAGAAATAATTGTACTCAACAGCTGACACTGAGGTCAATCAGAAGACAGGGAAAAAATATCTTGGGAAATGTCCAACTTCTTTTGAAAACTGGTTATGAGTAGCACACTGGCAGTGGACCACCAGCACTCATAAATAATTATAGCACAGCTTTTGTTTGGCTTTAACTCAGAGCTAACTTCACTGCTTCAGTCAATTACTGGAGGGTGAGAAAGGCAGAATAGGACCGAGAGAGCTTTTTTTGCTTTACATTAAATGCCTTACAGCACATTCAAGTCTCATTTAATTATAGAACCATTAAGGTAAGGAAAGATCTCCAAGCTCATAAAATCCAACCTTCATTTACATGAGCCTTTGCTTTTGCATTCTGATAGAGGGAGGAGGTTTATGGTGTTTTACCAGCAGGAAGTAGGATCATCCCTAAGCCATTGAGCTTGGCAGTGTGAAGGCCACATGGAGTCTCTGCATGTCTGGGATTTCATAGCTGCCTTGAGGTGATGTGTTGGACCTGTGTTGGACCTTTCCATTCCCCACTTAGCTAGATGATGAAGTTCCTCAGCCTAGAAGGAGCTTATTTAATCCCCACAATCACTATGTGGTGTTCCATTAAAATCAATCTTTGTATGGACATTTTGTAGTGCAAAATGGTAAGCTAGATTTTATCTACTACATGTTTTCTTTGAAGTTCACTCTTTAGTATGAAAATAGTAATGCAGTGCTTTCAGACTAGCAGCCAATCTTGGGCTGGTTCCTCCTCTTTCAACACTGTAGGCTTATTATTGCAAAATAGAGGAATTTCAAAATATTTCCAACTATTTTTTAGCAGTTAAAAACAATTATTTAAGCAATTCTATTCAGCTACCATAACATGGCACATCATGGACAGTCATTTGTCCTAAGAAAACAGTTTACTGTTTGTATAAAACCCATATCCTTCTCTTTCACCTTTGACCTTTCCCTTTTCTGATCTTCCCTCAAAATTTCTTATTGTCTTTCTCATGCTGGTAGTATGAAAAAATAATTGGAAAAAGACAAGAAGTTCTCAAACATCAATCCTTTTCTATAAGTATCCTCCTCTGATCCAGTCATGCAGAAATGCCATTTTTATGAGAGAAGGGGTTATTAACAGATTAGTGGGAGGATCAGCACAGAAAAATTACTCCACATCTGTGTAATCCTATAAAAAAAAGACTGTAAAGTATATACAATATCTACTGTTGTCAGATGATAAAAAGCCTGTAAAAAGGATGCGGAAGAAAGGAATTAAAATGAAGTAAAAGCAAGATGACAACATCCTTGCACTAATGCTTAATTTGACTTTTCTTAAATTAATATAATATCTCTAATATAGATTACAGTTTATAGTATATAATGGAACCTAAAGTATGCTATATGCACTTTATACACTGTAATCTGATATTTGTTGGAATAGATCCTTTCCATTATTTCAGTCCTTTTGTTGGTAGTAAATCCTCTAAGTCTGATTTAAACTGGAAATATTTTAGTTTTCTGCAGCAGTCTAGTCTGCTGCAGGGCCAGTGTCTCAGTGTCCACGGTAAATTCTTGTAGCTCCTGGCCACATGGAAGAGAGCTGGCACTGGAGAGCATTTGTTCTGTGTGACTGATTCAAAATTTTCAGGACTTTTTGTAGAGCCTTTTTACTACTGGGAAGACACTGCATAAAATTGTTGTTTGAGATAGTCATTATCTTACTGAGGAAAAGTAGAAAGTTGAAAAATAGATGGTTAAAAACTAAGAGTATAGGCAGGTCCAGGGCAATTCATCAGCTAGACTGTTCATCTAAGGCAAAAATTTTGAAACTATAATATTTAATCCATTATTTTAGAGCTGCTCAGGGAGCATTTCTTGTCATTAAATAATCCTTTCAATCATAAAACAATGTGAGTCATAATGTGTAAGGTTTTGCTACAGGATGTGAATGTATCCATGCCAACTCTGCTGAAGGAAAAACTTGTTCCACATCTCTAGAAAGCTGAATTTACAGTAATTAATTTTATTAGTAGACACAAGAAAGTTAAACACTAAACACCTCACAGGCTGACTCAAAATACTTACGAAAGGTGGAGGAGACCAGAGCTCTACAGAGAGTTATTTCTTTGAAGTGATGAATCTTGGTGAGTGAGTTTCACCTGGGCTGGGAACACTGCCCAGACCCAAGTGTAACCTCTATCCTTATGAGAAAAACATGTTAACATGTTTCTAACATCTCAGTGGAAACAGTCTGAGTCACTTTGATTCAATTATGTTTGTTGTGCTATGCTGATTGCATTATTTGCATTCCTTTTGCTCCCCAGACCTGAAGTAAATCACAGAAACCTTCCAGATGTCTCCCTGTAAGGGAGAGTGAATATCTGTATGAAAGTATTTGTATATGT
Source organism: Geospiza fortis (assembly GCF_000277835.1). Taxonomy (NCBI): domain Eukaryota; kingdom Metazoa; phylum Chordata; class Aves; order Passeriformes; family Thraupidae; genus Geospiza; species Geospiza fortis. Next base: position 3,092,303 of record NW_005054324.1, read on the forward strand.
CAGGGGAAATTCTGTGTCCAATAAGATGTAATTAACTGCCTTAATACCTTGTTGACAGAGCCTAAATTCTGATTCATAAGGGGTTTTTTTTAATTATTATTTCTATTTCCACTATGTCCCATCTCTGTGCTAATGTGATCTCAATATTTATCAAAGCAAGACTTCAGCTCAGCATCACTTACCATGCCTTGTGCAGTAGAATAAATATAGTCATTAAGCACATAATTTGGTTTTCAGAAGTAGTTGGTTTTTTTGAGCAAGGTCTTGTTCAACTACTGGCTGCTTGATTTACTTTAGCTGAATGAAAATTATTGTAGTAAATTACTGCAATGCTGTTGGAGAAAGCACGGCAAATTCTAACTCCAGCCTGCTTATCTGGCACTAACTGCATGCAATCTGTTTCTGTCCATGCGTGAGAGCTACCTGCATGCAGTCTGTTGCTCAGTGAGCCATCAAGCTCTAAGCCTGCATTTTCAGTCTGCTGTCCACCAGAAGGCAAACCTTTAATCAGTATCTTTTAAAAGATATTATGGTTAGTAAAAATCCATTATATTCACTTCTGTGATTTTAGCAGCCAATATGCTGCAAATTCATTAGAGTCATTTTCAAACCCATTATAGTTTAGAAAATAAATCACTACATGGAGAGTTTTAGATATTCTAGGAAAACAAACTTACCCGTCTCACTCCTGTGTCCCAGCTGTGCATATTAAATGAGTATCTGGGAATATGTGAAATTTAGTGCTGGTCACAACTATTAGACATCAATGAAAATATTCTAACTCAAAGGCTCTTTTGAATGAAATACATAATGATTTTCAAAGTCAAATCAGTCCTTCGTTATGTTATTTTTTTTATGGTAAGCCACAGTGTGGTATAAGGGAAGCATAAATGATAATCAGATTCTGTCTGTAAATGTATTTATCTTTTCTGTTTTGATACAGTCTTCATTTTTTTCCAAGAAAATTTAGTCTCAAATGATGTTGACTTAATTCCTTTCAAGTAATTTTATTTTTACCAAAGCTTTTAACTGAAGAGGAAGAAAGGAGAAAAATACCCCATCACTTCTTTAATCTTCCCATCATCTGACTCTCTTTCAAACATAAAGTCATAGTCATACTTTCTGCACTACCATGGGCTTATACAGCACGTTCTGAACATAAGTAGCTGCAGCTGGAGTTATGGATAGTGTTGGATGGAGACCTATCGATGCACTGCACATGTGTCCAGACATTTGCACAGATACTTTTTCTAGTTTCATTTATATATTCTTAGTTTTAGCCCTCACATTTGTTGTATAGGAAATACTGCCTAAACTTTACATCAGTAATAGATTTTTCATTATGTATTTGCTGGTTAAAGTTAAAGAAGATTTGTGTAAATGCCCTCTATCTAAAAATATACTTTTTCAAGGTCTCTTGACTAACTTAAGCAAACAGCCTAGTGTCTTAATAAGAGAAGGATCTGATCTTTGGCCAGAAAAGCCTCAGAGATTGATTCTTTATCAGAAATGGGTTCTTTATTGAAGGTCACTTAAAAAAAAGAGTCAAATAAAGAAGGGTAAGGCAGCTGCTTGCAAAATTGCCAGGCACCATGACCTGCCTCCCACTGAGTTGCTGGGAAAGCTCATGTAGGGATGTAGGGATGACCCCTGCCCAAAGTGGGGTCATTGCAATGAGTAGATACCTATTTCAGGTGCCTCTTTTCTTCTTGGCACCTTTCAGATGAGAAGCAGTAGTGGATGATGGCCTTCCACAGAAAAAAATATGCCCAGGCTTAAGTGTGACCCAGTGGGGGCCTCGTGTCCCCCTGACTGTCTGTATGTAGCTGGGTGATACTTTTCTGTTCATGCTTGAGCAGAGAAACCATTTGGAACACTCTCACCAGTGAGCAAGAGTGTTATTGTCTGACGTGGAGGGTGTTTGGCTCTAGGCAATTGACTGAAATGAATCAAATGTTGAACGGGACTGCTCTGAGGATCCGACCCTGTGTGTGCCCTTGGCCATCATTAGAGACAGGCAGCATCAGAGCCCATGGCTTCTCTGCAAACACGTGTCAGTGCAGACTGCAGATGTGTAAAGGGAAATTCCTCCTGTTAGCCACATAAGTGTAGTTTCCTTTAGAGTGAAGCTTCCATGCTTATGTAGACTCCGTCTTTACACTAAAGGCAGGAACTCACAGGTTTTTTTTGGCATTGTCTGGGAAAACAGTTTCAGAAGTCTTCTACCTGGTGTTTCTGAGCCCGTATGAATGGCTTTCTCAACATTCCCCAGACCATGTGTGGCTCTGATGTTGATGATGATGATACATACCATACCATGGAGAAGTGAATTTCTGTATAAAACAGTGTGTGAAGCAATTCCTTAAACAAAAAACATTTTAATTTGCCCTGTATCCAACATTACATGCATTACATTACACTTTGAAATCTTCTTTTTCAGTCTATTCATGGCTCACTAATACCTTTTCAGCCCTTTAGGCCCCTTTAAACTCAGTTTAGAAAAATTAGAGTAAGAGAGGAAAATTCTGATGTTCCTTTTTTTTTTTTTTTTTTTTTTTTTTTCCTTTTCCTTTTTTTTTTTTTTTTTTTTTGTTCACATAAAAGAAACAAAAGAAACAGAACCAGTGATCCTATTGAACTGATCTTGCAGAATTCCATTCTTTTGCATCCTGTCTGGCAGTCACTAGGCTTGCTATTCATGATTAATATTTTGCTGAAAAAATCAATGTTACATTCCTTTTCTGATGGCAATAAGTTGGAGATGGAGAGAGATTTAGGAATCCTAAGGTCTAGGGAAATAGAACATGTCCAAGCAGTGTAACTAGGCTCATTATGTACTGTGGAGGGAGTGTTGGTGAGGTAAAGCTTGCAGAGAAAGGTTTAGTGTTTTTTCTGGTAGAATATCAGATATAACTGAGGAGAAGAAAGTACACACGCACACACAAAAAAAAAATGGGTACAGCCATTTGTTAAACTTGAAATATAAGGGTTCCGTTTGTAAATCTTGAGAAGATTCTCTATGTGCCAACAAAGTGATTAGGGAGTGAGATATATTCCCCCACAGATAGAGATAGGGAAGGGAAAGTATCTTAGGTTTACCTTTCTATGGGAGTTATACATCCAGTCTTAGGTTACAGGAGAACCTGTCCTCCACTTTGAATTGCCACATGATCTCTCAGGGATCTAAGTATCTACTTCAGTCTGTCCTTTCTCACACAGCAGTTATCAGGGACCTAATGGTGCTCCCTCCATCCAGTTTCAGCCTATGTTCCTTATACACACCTTGTCTATGGACACAGTGGGTTCAAGGCTCTTTACAAGTCATCATTTCATTGTGTGTTCAAAGCAAATCCAACCAGCTTCCTTGTGAGAGCCTGAGACAGAACTGACCAGAATACCCTGCAGCCCCCTGACTGGAGGGAAAACATTGGGAACTGGAACTGAAATCTCTGCTGCCAGTCAGTTCAAAGGGAAACTTTGAACTGTGTTTTCTACACCACAGGGAAATTTTCTACTAGGGAAATACCAATTACTGCTTTATGCATGGCACACTCCCACTAACATGTCCTGAGAACACCTATTATCAAGCATTGTTGGCCAAGGAATTTTTAAACCCTGTCAGTGCTGAAGGGGCCGACTTTCATATCTCTGTGAGCTGTGGGTGGCTTTGCCTATGCTCAAGACTAGAAAATTAGGCACTGAGGAGGATGGTGGTAACTGAATGAAGGTTTTGAGATGATACGTTACAAGGGTGAATAGTGTTGGATGGAGCTCCAAGATACAGAAAATAAGAGGCAGAGTTGTGAATTGGACTCAAACATCCTAAATTTCTCCTTTAAATCCTAACCTTAGTGTGCCCCAGGCCCTAAATAAAAAAAAAAAAAAACAAAAAAGTTAATAAATGTACTTCACCACCTAAAGGATTTGGTGCTAGAAATGAGAAGTACTTTTGTTAAGGTATACCCTGAAACACTCAGTTCACATCTGCAAGCCTTGCTTACTGTGAAAAGCAGCTTCAGCAGTAGCGTTGGCAGATGTATAGCTCACTGGACCAAGTCCTAGGCTAACATGCTTTTTCAATGCATTGCATTCATTGTCAGTATTTCAACTTAAGAAATAGTGAAGGAACAGTAATGCTTTTCGTTCATTCTTTCTCTCATCCCTTTTCATGCTTCCTGATTGTAATGATAATTTTTCAGTCTGAGTTCTGCTGTGTTTGTCATGACTGTGATATAAAGGTCATAGCCTAGAATCAAAGGGACAAGGCTAGAGCTCAAGTGCTTCTTGCAGTTAGGAGGCTTAGAGTACAGATCTTTCTGCAGTGTGATCTGTGAATGCCATATACCCTGAGCATGAGAGGGTAGAGGTGAATGCTCCTTATAAACAGCCACAAGACTATAGGATTTACCAGCTAATATTGAACATTTTTTACCTAATTACCAGGGAAAAAATTCAGGCTCACCTCAGCACTTTATTGAGAGAACCATAAATACGCAATAATTCCTTTGGCTATCACTTAAAACATTTACTTTTTGCACTGTTAAAGCATATGGTTTTCTCCAGCTATTCCCCATTTTCAGATAGTGGGCTTGGCAAAATTCAAGTCAGTTCACATTCAGAGCTTGCACTTAAAAAGATAGATGCAGAGAAGAGGACAAAACAGGAATCGAAAACTGATGCAGCTCCTAAAGTCTCCAGGTCAACATTATCATATCACTTTTTAAACTAAAAAACACCAGAACATAAACAGCAAAATGCCTCTCATTATCTATTATTCCTTGTTCCTGTTTTATCTTCCTTTTAGGGAGGAGTAAATACTAAATGCTTTTAATTCCTCTTCTTTCTTGCTTTGTGTACTTTGTTTATAAAGCATACAAGCTGGAAATCATCGCTGTACTTGCTTGGGAAAAATTAGCTTAATGAGGAAAATATGTTTGCTAAGAAAGCACTTGAAAAATCTGTGCAGATGTTAACTACAAATACTGAAAAAACCCCAAACAACCCCTCTGTAATTATAATTAGGTACATTTTGAAACATTTTCCAAAATTTAAGTTTCTGATATTCTGTTTTTAATGGAGTTGGAGTTGGATTTCACATTCAGTTGTCTTAGTTCAACTAATTCTGCTGGATCTCTGAGCTGTTCAGAATGAAAATTCACAAGACTTTGCTAGATTAAGAGTCATGCTTTTTAGGTCTCTTGTGAATAATTTCGTTCTATGGCTCACAAATGCAGCACTTTGAGCTGTTTGGGAGCAGGAAGGCAGATAGGGTCTAACTGATGTTGTGCATATAAACTGGAATTGAATCAAAATCCTTCATAGATTAAAAGGATTCTTTTCTATTCCCCATGCACATATAAGATACTAAACTAGTGTTATGAAACTTCTTATATTTTCTTGAAACAGTTTCATAGCTTTCTTTGTGGTTATCATTCTGAGTGCAGAGGAAGACACGGCATCTGCTGTAGTGTCAGGATGAAATTTATTTGTCCATATAAACAGTAGAGTGCTTTAAGTCTTTGTGGAAAGGCATCTACTGGGATTTTCAAAAAATTTTTAGCAGTTAGTAAAGGTACTCAGTAGTTACGACAATCTTCAGTCACTGTTTGAAGTGTGTGTCATTATTCTCAAAGAAATTTTATATGCAGAATTTTGGGAATATCTATTCCTAAGAAAAAATAATATTTATTTTAACAGCATGAATAGCACAATTAAGAACTTAAAAGCAATTAAGACTGATGGTTGTACTTTATCCACATATCAAACTGTTCCCTGATGCCCTGACAACATGACCAGTATCTCAGCTTTTCGTATCATTCCTGATCTCCTACTGATGTCTATGCACTGCATTTTTCCACTCAGGAGTGCCCAGACTCTTTTTCAATAGTTTTTTTATGGTCCCTTCCAGATCTGTGTGTAAATGAACATCTCATAGTCTTTTAATGTGTTATTTGTGACAGTCTTTGGGATCATTGGGGTAGTATTATCCCATCTTTGCAGATAGAACTTATTAGGTTCCTTAAAAAATACTGTGGTGGTATGAAGTACAGTTTCTTTGCTTTAAAAATTAGCTGCAGCACAAGGACATGTTACTCCATGAGTTCATCTCATTAATCCTATGTTCTCTGTTTAATGGCTTTGTTTGTCTTTTGATTAGACAGTGTCTTTATGTATGTCCTAGACAGTGCTCAATGGCTAATTATAGTCATTGTTTCCCATCCAACAGCAGTAGAGAAGTGAAATTTCTTGGTAAAACGCCTCTCCCTGTGACTGGTCTCTAGACTTATTTTGCCCACACATAAGTTTCAGTTCAATCTAGTTCAATTTGGGTATTGAATGAACTGGCCTGAACCTCTGGATCTTTAGAGGTTCATCTATCACTGAATAATGCAGTTGGACAGAGGGAGAAAGTTGAATACAGGACAATATGCCAACTGTTCCTTCACTTATTCCTGCCATATTAAGAAAGTTGATAGAGTGGAGCTAATCTATCTGCCCACAATTTATTCCCTAGCAATATGATATAGTTGCCCTATTTCATGAGCTCACTCTTTGACTAATTTTATTAGAAGTCCTTCCACAGCATCATTTAAATCACTTTTTATTCATTTTTAGTTATGTGTAAAATAGTAGAAAAAGATGGACTAAAGAAACATGAAAGAATTTAATGAGAAACTCAGGTCAGCTTAAATAAAAGCAGATCCAATAAAGTTCAGTCAGTGAGCCTGTAAAGACCAGCAGAAAAGCGCTCTAAATTAGCTCTTTCACATGAAGCTTTATTCTGCCATGTCTAAAGTGCAGTCACAAGGAGTGAGACAGCCCTGGCACAGCATGAGAGGAGGCAGGGCTGCAGTGCCTGCAGGAGGTGGCTGGGTGACCTGCCAGGTTGATGGGCAAGGCTGGCCAAGAACTTCAGGGTCAGAGCTGACGGGTGGAGGGGTCTCTCACCTTCTTACCAAGAACACTCAGTGGGGCTTATCTCATCCACCAGTTCTCACCCATGCATGGGTTCTGGATGGTAAAAAGATGCAGGATTTTGGCTACATATTGCTTGTGTGCAGCACTAAAATGAATTCCTGTGATCTTAGTTATGTTTCTTGCTATGTAGCTTAAAACATTCTGATATATTGATCCTTTATTAGACTGGTAGGGGTAGTCTTCAGTGGTTTGGGCTGGGTAGAATTTCAGAAATGAGTACTGAAGAACAAATTGCCTGTTTTTCAGCATTGAGCCCACCACTCCCATTGATTGTTGAGGGTTTTCATATAAATGCCAGAAGGTCTTTTACTGAGTAGCTGACTGTAGAGCATTCTGGATAGGACTTTCCAAAGCACTCAATTCATTAACAAAGGTCTACTTCCACCAAAAATTATGGTTTTAGCCACAGCTGTGAATGAACAGAGTTGGATTATTCCATAAAAATACTAAAAAGCCTTCCTTTGTATTTAAAAATGCCTTCTTGAGCTGATAGGTAGCAGCAGGTGTAGATGTTAAAAGTAACTTTATTTTTGTCATGGTGCTTTGTCACTGCTGGAGCACCAACTGTTAAAATGAACACAGATGGACATTTTTTCCCTAATGGTATGACTTCTCCCAGGAAAGTCAAGGGCTTCTTACCTTCTTTTCTTTTACTGCAGTTTCAGAGTAATCATTTTTCATTAAGGTGGAGGTGGTGAAAAAGGTACCACAGCAATTAAAAATCCGTTTATGGTTAAATTAGATTTCTGAATCTGAACCATTGCTGCATCTACAATTGTCTTCACTGTACAACATTCATCCCATTACATCAGTTGCATGAGTGTGGGTCAGCTTAATAATGCTTTGTTCATCTCTCTCTATGTCTCTACCTGTGTAATTTTGAAACTGGTTATTATTTTTTTTTACTATTTATATATGTCTGAGTAAAGCTCTGTAAGTATATTTATACACATAAGTACATAATTGAGAGGAAATATAGTTATTGGTTATTGAAAGGTGAACTAAACAAATACAATTCTTATTAAATTACGCACCCAGACTATAAATAAATTAAATACCATGAACTAATAGCCCCAAATAATTTTAAGGTAATAACTGAGAAAACTCAGTAGTGTAACAGACTTCTAAATCTGTTTCATCTCTTAAACACTAAAACATTATGAAGAATCAGGTTCACGATAGTGTGATCTGAAAGAGACAAGGAAATTGTCATTTCACATAGTAGATGGACTCCAGAAATGTTCACTCTCTAAGTATCAACTGATGTTGTTTAAAAGCTATGTAGATGTACAGAAGAAAGCTTTATCCCTCTTTTATTTGCCAGTGTCCAGAAAATCTTCCATAAAGATAAAAGAAAGTTTACTAGCCAAAAGCCACACTGATCTTATAGTCAATCCTAAATGTGCACTAAAGTACGTAATGCAAGGGAATTTTTCTTTTGATTCTAATCCAGAAATTACAAGGGCCTTTTTATGTCTCCATTCTAAGAATGAAGGTTTGCAGGAAGAGCAGACACAGAGCCACAACTATCATTTAAGTTTACATGTCTGGCTCTCATCTTTGCCATGAGTATCTTTTGTAAACATACTTAGGATCACAAGATGTTTCATCTTTGGGCAGGGAAAGAAGGATGTCATGTCACCACAGCACCTGAAGAAAACAATGAAAAAAATATCTACATGCATTTAGAAAAACCCTCAGTGTGCCATATATTTGTGGAGCTGCAGTAAATCTCTAGCTGCCACAGATTCATTTTGCATATTATATTAAATATGTCAATGATGGTCTCCTACAAAGGTAAAAATGAAACAAATAAGTCTTGTCATGACATGACAGTTTGGATGTGAATTACAAATTAAATGCAAGCAGTGTTCTTTACTTTGAAAACACAACAAAGTCAAAGGGAATCAGTTACATAGTTCCCTGCATGTTGGTTATAATTAGCAAAAACCCAGCCACACAAAATTGTTGTTAATTGTATTGCCCAATAAATGCGATTAAAATAAAATCTTGTCTGCTTAAACACATACTCTGGGCAGAATGAACAAGAAAATCCCTGTTATTTTATGGCACTATGTTGAGGGCAATGGTAACGCATTCGGGAATTTGGGTCTCTCTTGTGAAGTCCTGTGCAAATTGTTTTACTGCAAGGTAGAAACTTTCTTATGTTAATGTTAGTTGAAGTTATACTGTTAAATAGCTGTATTTAACAGCTAGAGACTCCAAAACAGAGTTTAATACTAGAAGATACTGTGCCATTCATTTTGTCATAATATCTTT
>NW_005054324.1:3101745-3103562 GCF_000277835.1 Geospiza fortis
CCTAGTTAGAGAGATTAAGCAGAGCACAGGACAACTCACAATTAACCACTGTTTTATGGCTTATTTATGCACAAATACTACCATAACCCTCTGAAGTCACTGGGAAGATTTTTTTCTTTTAATTTTTTTTTCACCACCATGGACTTCAATGAGATCAGAATAATTACGAGACAACTATTTCATCTTGCCTTTTGATTGCATAATCAAGAACCACCAGTATTTACAAAATTCCAAGATGTGTTCATATTGCTATGTGTTCATATTACTGTGTGCAGCGGCACATATTCTACTAACTGTCAGTACCTTGACTCTATTAGGACTTAATTGTCTTTTGTCATTGGTACAATTTAGGCGCAGCATCCTAGATGTAGCATAATTTCATGGCAACAGTGAATGATATTATGTAACAGTTGTGAAATTAATTTTAGTACCATTTTAGAAAATAGATTTTTTTTTCCTTTAAGCACCTGTATCTCCTGAAGCTATTTTGGGAGATTTCATCACAGAAATGAATCCCATATGACTACAAATAGGCATACAAAATTCCTAAGGGCAAATAGGTAGAGATTATATAATATGTAGAGACAAAGTGATGTTATGTGAAAGGTATTTATGTTTGCCTTAATCAATTTTCTTATATCTTTAGCAAATGTAGTATCTTGTGTGTTTACTGTGGGTTGGGATAATTTATTGCAAAACCTTTGTCTGAATGGAAAAAGGATTCTAAATTTCATATTAAACTACATATATTGAAGAGCTAAGGATGAACTAATTGCAAAACTATCCCAAATACCTTTTTTACTCTTGAAGAGGATTTCAAGGTGATATAGATGGGCACAGTGCTGTCATTTTCACAGATTCTATTTATTTCAGGACTGTGGTTCCAAAATTCGCCCAGAGGAGTCCTGTGGCTTGCAGCCTCTCTCTCATGAATACCTCTCAGCAATTTCACAGACAGTGTTTAAGGCCTGTGAAGCTGGAGACACAAAAGGTTTGTACTTTATCCCTCTTTTTTTCTGAAAATTAACTCGTGTACTTTTCAAAGAAAAACTAGAAACAATATTAACTCTTTGCTATGCACTAACCTACGCAAGGTAAATTGAACTAATCATTCCAAATTGGTAGCGCCAAATGATACAATCCTGACAATGAGGAATGGCAAATGGCTAATTCCCTGATACAGCATGGATATTTCTTAAATAAGTTAAATTTTCAGAGAAGCCAAGCAATGTCATTTCCCCTCAGAAGATAACTCAAAAATTCTGCAGAAATGTCATACACTGTCCTCAAGCTATATACAGGGGCTGAGGTGGAGCAGCAGAGATAAAGATATAACCTTATTTCTTATGACATTAATGCTAAAATTTGCTAACTGCTTTATAGCTCAGTACAACCAGGATTTCATTACTCATTTCTAATACTTTGATGTAGAACAGAGGCAGTAATTTAGGATCCAGCCAAACACAGAAGTGACTTCCTCCTCTCCTAGTCACCGTGGCACTGTTCTTTAAAGGAAGCTCAACACCTTACCAAATATACACTTAATTTATACAATTTCTGTCTCTCTCTCTCTCTCTCTGTCCCTCTTATCATCACTAAATGCAAATTGGAATATACAACAGAGGAAGTGTCTTTCCTTTGTTTTACATCACGGAATGAAGTCATGATTTATCTACCAAAAAACCTTTTTTCTTTCTGGAGTTCTCCTTTGATTCACATCTTCTTTGAACCAGGCTATCATATCAAAATTAGCTCTTTTGTCAATATTGTTGCATTACCCATAATACAGAAGTCAGCAAACATTAACTGTGTTTGGC
>NW_005054324.1:3103586-3119824 GCF_000277835.1 Geospiza fortis
ACCATGAGAACCCAACTTGTGCTAAATTCCTGCAGGTGAATCAGGTTACTGCAGTCTGTAGAACTGTGGTTTGTAGCAATAACAAAATCTGGTGTGTAAGATATCACAGATTCACTTCTAATTTTCTGTTGCTGTGATGCATATGTTTTAATTATATCCCACTTTCCATTCTTCCTACAACTGTATGCAGTTTAAAATAATTCTGTGTAATCTTTCTCTGCATTCAACAGCTGTCTGGATTTGGGTCCAGCAGAGACGTAAATTGATGTCCAACTAAATGAATGTGTCCCTTGGTTACAAGGAGTAAATCTCACTTTGGACATAAGTCCATAGGCCTAAGGCTATTTATTCTGTAGAAAGTCATGTCCTTTAAAGCATAGTTTTTACTTTTGCCTTTTTAATAAATACAGCTAGAACAAAAAGACAAATACTTCCATAGCCTATTCTCAGAGAAAAAGCTTTTTGAAAATCTTAGGGTACCAAGTAAACATCAAATACAAAAGTAAAGCAGTCATAAAGCAAAAAATTAGCATCAGTGTAGGTTAAATATTTAGATTTTGAATTACCAAGCTAGAATAGTATTTTCTCTTTACAGTGATGATTGTTTGGCACTATAGAAAAACCTTGATTTTAAATTTGAAAGCAAAATATGTTTAATTGTGGCTATGACAATGTAAAAGGATAAATAAAAATGAAAGAGGCTGAAAGAAAAAGCAAAACTATCAAATTAAGTATACAGCTGTCATTGGTTAAAACTTTTGATTTTAGGCTAATATTTTTTAAATGTAAAGTAAGCAATCCTAACTAATTATTTTGAAACTATATTTCATTTCATGCCATTTGATGAGAACAGATTTAGGGAGTACTGGCAATGTTTAATCTCATATCTTAAGCAGAAGATTTATGTATGCAACTGATAACTGCTCTAACAAGGCAAAAATCCAGCTTTCGCCGTTCCTGTGGAAACCTCCTACTTACAGGTTTTCATAAAAGTTTGATTATGCCAATTTTTAATTTGTGAAGAAACTAACAGTGTGTCTCTCTTGCTCTCATTCACTTAATTGTAGGGAAACCTGCCCTTGCCTGATAGAGCCAGTGTTAATGCCCTTGCCTGAAGCACCACAAAATGCTGCCTGATTGAAATGGTGCTGAAAGCTGCATTATGTGCTGCTGACTTATATAAGTGAGGAAAGAGCAACTTAAAATTGCTATAGAAAATAAGCCTAATTTCCAAACTAATATTGTTTGCAATTTTTCACTATTGTCTTATTTTTTATGAGATTCATTTTATCTTTTAACACAGTCCTATTTTTGAAGGTTAAGAATGCATCGACCAACTGTTGGGAAATTGCAACAGGAAAAGTTCATAATAGTTGGATTTAAAATGCACAAATTTTCATGCATCATTAAAAATCTATGTAAATACAAAACCAGGAATTATTCTGTTAGCATTAAATCCTAGTGCTTCCTAAAAATAGTAATTTATCTCTATATATCCATGTTCTCAAATCTTTTTACATTTGCCACTAACCTTTAGCCTATGCCAAAAACTGATCTATGTTTTTCATTAATATACCTAGGGAGCTATTGAACATAAACCAAACTATTTAAAAGAAGCTTTTCAAAAGTTACTTATCACTTTCAGTTGCCAAGGTTTAAACTTCTATTGTTCAGATATTTTGGCTCCTCAATATTCATTTTATATAGTTCTACTTTTCTAGTTTATTACGTTAAACCGAATCAGTTCGTAAAAGTATGGATTGTTTAAAAGAAAATTCCATAAGATGAAGAATCTCATGTGTTTTAGACATTGCCAGAACTTTTATATTTTTGGGTTGAAAGAAAAATTACAACATCAGGAAAAAAATACTGAGTTTTCATATAATTTTAAAATATAGGTCACTACCTGAAACATCGCTCAGATTATTTATTAAGACCTCTACAGTAGTGGCAGGGTCTGAGTCCAGACTCCAAACCAACCAACCATTCTGTCCCTACTCTATTAGTCAAAAGATACAAAGCAGTAAAAAGTGTTGGCATGGTACCTATTGCTGGGTTATTGGAGACCTGGTACTCTTTTATTTCCTCATGAGACTGCTGTGAAGCTGGGAATGACCATTCAGTCATGGATTGCAAAGTGGGAGCCAGCAGCAAGATCCACAAGTGGCGATAGAAATCTTGGAGTGTCAAAGTATTCCTGGCCCCAGTGGTGGCCAGGAGACCACAGCCTGGAGCAAGGGACCTCAAAGCCAAGGGAGGGTCAGTGTGAGTAAGGGACTCACAACAGCCAGCACTGGGAGGCTACAGTAAGAGAAATTGCCTAAATTCAGCCTCTGGTGTCCCAGCAGAGGAGGCTGTTCATTTGGAAGAGAACACCCTGCTCCAGAACCTGATTATCCACTTTGTAACTTCAGATAAAGATTCAATTTAACCCTTTGATAAAAATTCTGCATAGGATCTCTCTTAGGGACCGAGGTTCAGATCTCTCTTGTAACCTTGTAATACAAAAATTACAAGGTCACAAGCATGCTATTTTCCTGTCCTAATGGATTTTGAACTTTAAAGTGGTCCTTAACTGAGTGGGGAATATTTCCTTCCGCTGTGTGATTAGGATGCAGAAAATGCAAGTTTGAAACTCCTCAGAGCAAGAAGCATGGGATATCTCTATCTTCATGCTTGCACCCTCCCACCATAGTCCCAAGTGTCCTTCCTTCCTCTGTGCATGCTGTGAACTGGGCTGCTTGCCCAGCACAGCCTCCACAAGGCACCCATGTCCATGGGAGCAGGCAAAGCTGGGTTATTCTCGCTGAACCACAGCAAGCTCAAAGCCAGTGTCCAGGGCTTTGGTTAGGTTCAGTCTGCTATAGTTTTCTCCAAATCAGCAAGTGCATCTGAGGGTGGTGTATGTTCTGCACAGGGCACAATAGGGGCAGCTCTGCAGGGTACACAGAAATTGGTATTGCGTGGTTGTGGCACTGTGGGATGTATTCGCCCCTTAGATGTACCCGTAGGGGCTCCCATACAAAAAAAAATCTCAATTTTATTTAGAAGGACTTCTTTATCTGGTAGGATTCCTCACCCTGCTACTTTCCAAAACATAGTCACTTGGACTTTTGCCTAAGTGGAAGCACAGGCTGCCTCCCTAGAAATTCTCTTGCTCCTGAGGTAGCAGCTGACTCTCCCAAGGCCATGAGGATCCTCCAGGGTTTCTTTGCTGAGCCTTCCCCTCAGTCCCTGGCCAGGTGAAATATCAAAAGGCAGCCTTGGGGTTTTTTGCTGTAACTTCCTGTGCAGCAGCAATCCATCAGACACAGCTGGCTGCCGCGCTGCTGCCTGATAATGGTGGTGGGGACAGGCTCTAAGGCCAGGTCTGATCTCCAAGTATTTGATTTTGGGGCTGTTTTCTGGGCTGTGGTGAGAAACCCATCTGTGGTAGAAAGGCCCAATAGCACTGAAACAAGGACCTTAGGCCTCTGCACTCTTCTTTGTGTAATGCCTTTAATATGAACAAAGGAAGGTTTTGCTGGCAGTTATATAGGCACTGGGAGATGCTGTCAGCACTGTGTACTTATAAGATCTAGAAAAATAGTTTCTTTTGTTTATTTGAATACAAAGGCAACTCAAAAGTTTTCTATCTTCCTTCAGAAATTAAATCCTGCAAGCTTCTAGTAAGATTTTGCAAAGGAATAGTTTTAGAAAATCAAAATAACAAAACCATTTAACTTTAGATAAGGGATCACTAAAACCCACTGATCACTTTGTGCTCCTAATCTTCAAAATCATTTTTGTAAATAAGATCAGGCTCTAATAAATCACATATGTTATTAATTTCACTTTACTGTCATCTTCTGAAATGTATTTGTGTAGTCTGGGACAGTCCTCTGAATTCTCACAAATTTTAAAAAAATTTTTTAAAAAATAGTGTTTTGGAAGTAAAGTCTTAATCTTACTTCATTTTATATCAGTTGCTCTCAACCATACATCCAACCTTTAGGTGTTTCATTGTAGATGAGAATTAATCTTCAGACATGTCTGAATATTAATATTTTCTTTTTGCATTCAACCACCTCACCCATTTTCTCTTTCTCATATGCCTTCTGTTGAGAAAGGACAAGCTACTACAAGAAAGGCAACATGGAGTGAGAAATAAACCCACAAATGGCTGTCAAATTTGAGCATTTGCAGCTCTTTCAGGGAAAGGAAAAGACTCCCACCCTAACTAAATGAAAAGGGCATAACACAGTGACAGGCAATAGTCTCTTCAAAGGGTTGGAGGGCATTTAATTTAGAGGAAACTCCCTTATCAGGTTTTTTTACTCATACATGAGTAAAATATCCAAAAATATCTTGCTTCCTGTGTAATAAAACCACTCAGAAGAATACAGAGGAGGTGCTGACATTCATTGCTGTTTTCCAGGGCAGTGGATTGTCCCTTGCCTGAGCTGCTCTGACAACAGGACCTGTGACTGGAGAGCAATAACCGACACTCTGTGCTGGCCAAGCCCGAGCTCCAGCGCTGTGTGGAGGGCAGAAGGGTATGTACCAGCCTTTACATTCTCATTCATTCTTATTTACCTGGGTATTTGGTGTCCTGAAATTTTCAAAACATTTTTAAGATTGATATGTGACAAAAATCCCTTTTTAACTAAAGAGATCTTTGGGTGAAAAGTTCACAGGGATGAAAACCAACCTTAGTCCCAAGCCCGAGCTCCAGCGCTGTGTGGAGGGCAGAAGGGTATGTACCAGCCTTTACATTCTCATTCATTCTTATTTACCTGGGTATTTGGTGTCCTGAAATTTTCAAAACATTTTTAAGATTGATATGTGACAAAAATCCCTTTTTAACTAAAGAGATCTTTGGGTGAAAAGTTCACAGGGATGAAAACCAACCTTAGTCCATAATTTAGCCTCATATGCAGACACAGTTTGCTGCTGTTTTACAGAAGATGTTAGGTCACACCACTGGAGTTTCAAGACCTATGGAGTGTGTGATTACCAGTCAGACCTGCAGTGAGTGCACAAGGACAGAAAATGGAGGATATATTTGCATTGTTGTCACAGTTATGTCTCACATGCAAGTTGGTTTTCTTCTGCTGCATATCTAATGCATGGCATTGCTTGTGCACACTAATCTTACCAAGTCTTCTTGCACATTCTTTTCTTTTAGTGAAGCTTCTAAAGTGATTGCTTGGAAATACAAGGTCTCCTTAATAAGCATGCTATGACTGTTATACTGTTGAGAGAGAGCTCTGATCTGAGGCTCAGGTACCTTACTGAGGATACAAGTATCCAGAAAGTAAGTAATTAATTGTTATAAAGCTCTTTAAAGTGTTTTGCCTAGGCAAGAAAATAGTTACTAAAAGTGGCATTTTGATAAAATCCAAGAGCATTCTCATATAGACAAATACAAACCAATAGTCTTTCAATTAACATTTTCTCCTTACTTTCTGATAAATTTCTTACCCTGCACAAGGTACTTTATTGTCATTTTGCTTTATTTCTGCCTGTGGTTTTCTCTGTTACTATAGAGCTGCGAGTTACTCCTAGAATATTTTTCTAAAAAATATTGCTTTTTATGGCAGAGGAGAAGCTTGATCTGTTCCTCATGTACATAACAAGCTTTTCTGGATTAACCACAGAAAAAAATATTCAAGAAGTTATATTGCTTTGGTCCTTAATTTCCATGGACATCAAGTTGCTTTGCCAAGCAACCACCCTTTGGTCAGGCAATCGAAGGACAGCAGAAGAACAATATGCCACTATGGAAGTGGATTGCCAGGGTATTGCTGAGAGGATTTGCTGACATTTCCACATCCCAAATCTGACCACTCATATTCATGAGTGTCAAAAGCAGGACAGCATTTCTAAAGGGTTTATTAAAATCAAGTAAATGAAATGAGTGTCTGTGAAGCTTAATTTCTTAATTCAAATTTCATTTTGTTCTAACTCTCTGAGGTCACTGATCTATTCTAGTGTCAGATGACAGCCAGATCCTAAGTGAGCTACATTAACACCTTGAGAAAAATCTCTGTAACTAATAGCACTTGTTTCCCATTCTGCATCTTTTACAGAAGTCTCCTGACACTGATAACCTTTGCTGCTCTGTAGAAATCTGCTGAATTACCTCTGTTACCTTTGCACAGATGTATATTGAATTGGTTTATTCTTTTAAAGTCATCACTCTAAAGCATGTTCCCCTTTTGATATATTTCTCCTATCTCTTTCTCTCAGATGTTATTTTTGTCATAACTTTGTAGCGGTTTTAGTTTTGTGTGAAATTTTGCAATAGCATTTTTGCTTCTTTTGCCAAATGAATAGATGTAGAGCCTGGATCAATTCCTTTGTGTCAATACAACCCAAAAACTGAGAGGCTTTCTTCCTACCAAAGTCATATGAAATAAAAATGGTTCCCTTCTGGGTAGAATCTTCCTGATTCTGCCTTTGATAAGTCAGACTTTGGAATTACTTTACACTGCCCAAGCGATGTAGTAGAAGAAGATGTTTTTTCATTTGCTCACTGAAAAAGACTTTGTGTTATATAGGTTTAAGCAACCTGGACCTTTTATAAAGGAGCTATTGAGCAGTAGGAAGATAGAATTCTTGTGAACAAATACATGTTAATTTTAAAAGAAATTTTCATAACCATCTATAAATATTTATATATTCTCAATTGTGATTTTAGTTTTAATTTTTTATATACCTTGTCTCTAAGTACTACTGAGATCACTGACGTCTCAAACTGAAGATATCATAGTTTCCATAATAAAATAAGCAGAAGGTTTCAATGCTGGAAACAAAAGCAGATGTCAGAAAAAAGCATGAGTGCCAAATGAAAGGGCAAAAATCATTAACCCAAGTGAGGACATTGGGGTGATCTGGAATGATGTTTGATTTACATTGTTTGTTGAAGTTAGCTAAGAACAACAGAACTCATTCATGTGTCCACTCAAAATGGGCTCAACTAACCCATGTGTCTCTTTATTCAGGAATTTTGAATATTCAGCTTGTATAGCTTTGGTCTCTAGAGTTAGAAATCCCTTACACAGGACATCTTTGCTGTTGACATGGACAGAGGAATTGAGTGCAACCTCCGCAAGTTTGCTGACAGCACCAAGCTGTGTGGTACAGTTGACTTGCTGAAGAGAAGGGATGCCATCCAGGGGGACCTTGACAGGCTTGAGAGGGGGGCCTCTGTGAACCTCATGAAGTTCAACAAGGCCAAGTGCAAGGTCCTGCACCTGTGTCAGGGCAATCCAATCACAAATACAGGCTGGGCAGAGAGGCTGCTGAAAGCAGCCCTGGTGAGAAGACTTAGGGATGTTTGTGGACAAAAAACACAACTCAGTAGTGTGCGCTCACAGCACAGAAAGCCAGCTGTGCCCTGGGCTGCATCAGAAGCAGTGTGGGCAGCAGGCTGAATAAAGTGATTTTCACCCTCTGCTCTGCTGAGACCCTGCCTGGAGTCCTGTGTCCAGCTCTGGGGTCCTCAGCAAAAAAGAAAAATGCTGGCTGTTGGAATGAGTGCAGAGACGGGCCCATGAGTGGATCACTGGGCTGGGACACCTCTCCTATGAGGACAGGATCTGAGAGTTGGGGCTGTTAAGTCTGGAGTAGAGAAGGCTCTGGAGAGACTTTAGAGCAGCCTTCCAGTATCTGAAAGGAATCTAGTAGAGAGACAGAGAGGGACCTTTTTACAAGGGCAAGTAGTGATAGGGCAAGGGGGAATGGCCTTGAGCTGAAAGAGGGTAGGTTTAGATATCAGGAAGAAATGCTTTACTCTAAGGATTGGGAGGCTCTGGCAGAGGTTGCCCAGAGAAACTGTGAACTTGCCATCCTCAGATCCAGGCTGGATGGAGTTCCAAGAAACCTGGACTACTGGAAGGTTCCCTGCACATATCAGGGGGTTGGAACTAGATGATCTTTAAGGTCCCTTCCAACCCAAACCATTCCATGACTCTATGATCATGCTAGGACACAAACAGCAGAAGTCTGTGATTACACCTTTAATTTAAATAGGAGGTGTTAATCTCTATGCCATTGTCAGATTTCAACTTTGTTATCTGGAGGCTGTTTCCATGTGCTTCTCCATTAGTTTTATAAGGGAGGAAAAAAATATGAAAAAAAGCCTACTTATATTTCTACTTTTAATGAATGTGAAGGGAAACATGCGGCAATTAACCAGTGCTATGCTGTGTTCCTGCCTTGTGTTCACTTCAGCAAGTGATGAATTAAGATGGATGCTCTTTTTGACTGAAATGCAGAATATGGAAGATCAAGTGTGTCTTTAAGTGCAACCTGTCTATTTTTCTCGTGTTTCGTAGAACAATGGTAAAAGGCAGCGGATATCTCTTGATCATTAATTTCTTGTATTCATTTGTCAATATTTCTGAAATATATTTATGGTCACCCAAACAGAGCACTTCTTTCCTACCTGCATCATAATTAAGCCTTCAAAAATGCTTTCTAATTTAATTTTTAACTCCAGGCCACTTTTATCTATTATATTAAAATTTATTTGTTTTCCAAAGTTTATCTGAGCTTTATAATCTTTCTCTGTAACTGAAATCCGTTTCCCTGGCTATGAGTTCCAATTGATTTCACATCATCATTAACTGCTATTTTAGATTGTGTGCATATAAAACTGTTTGAACTAAGTTGTTTCTGTGTGTTTTGGTTTAACCTGGTAGGCAGCTGAACACCACACAGCCATTCACTCACTTGCCCACGGGGATAAGGCAGACAACCAGAAAATAGATAAAACTCAAGGGGGTTTAGAAAAAGACAGTTTTAGTAGAATGGAAGAGGAAGGGAAAATAGTAGTAGTAGTATTAGTAATAATAATATTATTAATAATAATAATAATAATTACACAAAGTAATGTACAGTGCAGTTTCTCAACACCCACTGACTGATGCCCATCTCATCCCATCCCAGAGCACAGCTGCTGCCCCCCAACCAATTCCCCCCAGCTTTAATGTTTAGGATGATGCCATATTGTTTGAAATATCCCTTAGGCCAGTTGGGGTCAGCGGTCCTGGTTGTGTCCACTTGCAGCTTTCTGTGCCATCCTCCTCTCTGGCAGGGACGAATGAGAAGCTGAAAAGTCCCTCAGTGAGTGATGCCTAGCACCAGCAAAACCCTCAGTGTGTTACCAACATTATTCTTATCCTGAATCCAAACCACAGCACTGTACCAGCTACCAGGAAGAAAATTATCCCACCTAAAACCAGGACATTTTGTTTCATAAAAATATAAGACCACCTGTAGTGAAACAATAATAGCCAAGCTGATGGAGACATGAGAAAATATGTACATGCACAGAAACAGTTTAATGAGGCCTTTTTTTGCCTTATGATGTGTTAGCTAGAATAGTCAGTCATATGTTTGTATTTCATACATAGTAAACAGGAAAATGTTGAAGTGCTGAGGTTAAGGTTGTTCTGGCTGAGTAGATTTTCTTTCAGTCCACTTTTAATATCAGCAGTCTTTTTTCTCTTCCACTTAAGGGTAATGAGATGCTGGCTGTCTCATTCTTAGGGAGCTCCATATACATGTCCTAATTGAATCAAATAAATTGTTCATAATAATAAAATATTAAACATCAGAATAAAATATTATATCTGTATTATGTTAGCTCAACAAAATTCTCTGTAGCTGTGATTAATGACTTTTACTGTAAGACATATACAAATGTATTAAGATAATGCTTTGATTTTTGTACAAGATTGATTTTGTACTTTTAAAAATGGGCTCTAACAGGTTATTCTTTATCCAATTAGCAGTATATAGAAAGTTGGTCTCAATAGGAGGAGGGATATATATTTTGCTTATCATTAAGAAATACTAACCAGAGTTAAGTCTTATAATAAAATATCATTGAGTCATGTGTAATTAAGAACAGGAAATATGAAAAGGCAATATTTGCTGAAGTACTTAAAATTCAGCTGTTAAAACAGGAATTTTAACTTATGATTTCTTAATAATATTTTAGAGTTAAGTCATTTTTTCAACCTACAGGTGTTTAAATTGCCGAAGTGTGGTTAATTTTTAATGATAGGTCTGGTTAAGAAGTGAATTCCACTATGCTTACACAATCTTTCAAAGCCTTTAAGCTATAATGGAATTTTTCACACAAAACATTTGCAACAGAAGACTGTGAAAACATCTGTCTCTGTGGAAGTGTTGTTCTTTGTTTGGTAAAATTATAACCTCATGTTTGATCATTTAGTCATCCTGCAGACAACTGCCCCATCAACTTGAACAGTGCATGACTAAGTCTTGTGCCAGACTTGTAAAAAAAGAGAGATATGACTTACTCTACACACCTAAGCCATCACATTCGTCATTATTATCATAGATACCGAATCATCCCTGGAGCCTTTTGTTCAAAACATATCAAATACTACATGGGACATGTAACTACAATGAATTCATCTAAATGTATAGAAATAAATGTGGTTTTAGTTACCTTACATTCAATTACATTGAGAGATTATTTTAATTCATCAGAAGTCTTGGGTTAGTTGAAGGACATAGGTTTTCTTCCTCAGGCTAAACACCAGTTATTTTAGTCTTTGAGTCCTCCAAGCATTTGCTAAAAATGAAGCTGACTTGCAAAAGGTGGACTTTGAAAGATGCCTTCTGATGGCCTGCATACCATAATAAAATGTATTTGGCCAGCTCCGCCCAAGGGCAGTTTGAAAAGAGGATAGGATTACCAACAGAATTCCTCTTTGTCCACTTTGATTTTTTTTTCTTTTGAGGAGAAGAAAAAGAAGAATTTGGGGTTTTTTCTAGGATTTTCACATCTCACATCATGGTTGAACCAATGGTTAGAAGCAGATGGTTGGATACAGACCAAATCTTAATGAATGGATGCAGTGTGTATGCAGATGTGCTGATGATGTGCTAAGCATCCACCAGCCCCAGTGCATCAAATTACAAGAAATCCACACCTATCTTTCTATCTGAGCTCCTCTTTAAACTTTTGAGAGCGCATTCCCTTCAAAATGCCAGCATGCAGTCTCCAGAGGATGACTGCAGACTTTAGAGCTCTATCTCAGAGCTAGAGGGCAGGGACCATGGGTTTCACATATTGCAGTCCTAGTTTTCATACCTTTCAGAAAAACTGTGATTTCACCATGGAAGACAGAGTTAAACAAATTTACCTGATCCCAGTGATACAATATTGATATGGCTCATACCTACTTGAACAATCAAAGACTTCATGACTGTAAACTAATCTGGTTACTGTAATTGACTGACATCTTTAAGGATGACCTACCCTTTTGATCTGTCTTTCTGTACAGCTACAGGTCCACTTTGGCTCTTTTCTTTCTTTCCCACTTGCAGAAAGCCTTGACTATTCTCTTAGCAGATCTGTTTCTAAAAGTCTAGGTTAATTTCCCTAGTGGTACAGCCTGTATTTTACTCAGTGTGGTATTGCTGTGTTTCTCATTCCTGATTTGGAAATAGGCTGAGTGCAGTCTCATCAGTCTTGTGATGGTATTTGAAGAAGTATGTCAGGGCCTTAACAGCTGTCTGTTTCATCTAGTTCCAAAGGAATCTGCTCTGACTTCTGTCACCTATTTTACATTCTCAGAACATGAGGACAAAAACAACAGTAATATGCTGCTACCCACCTGATATTTTCATATGGTGCCCAGCATCACGGCATTTCCAGACTAGAGCTGCCCCTTTAAGACATGATCCTAAGTTTCTTCTGGTAGGGGTTTACTAAATGACTGCACATAGTGCCCTTCCATCTCCAGACCTGGCCAGAAGGGTACCCTGGGCAGACTTGAAAATTCATTCATGGGTCCATTGTTTGTACCTATGTAGGTATAGGAAAATTGCAAAGCCCTAAAATGCTAAATCATGTAATAGTGTGGATTGGGATGTGTGTATGTGTTTTGCTCTAATTTTGACATAACAAAAATAAAATGGAAAAGAGATCTTAATCTTTGATGCTCTGCAGTGTTTGAGACTTAGGAAATGTTTGACATGACTCTTCACACCTGACCTGCTAGGGAATGCACAATGTTGGCAAAAAAGACATCTGTGGGTCCTGTTAATTGACACTGGCCATGGTTCTTTTCTTCTTTATTTCCCATGGAAGTTGTCCTGCTATTTTAAGTCAGTAGTAGGTGAGATTAGATCACAACAGTTAGGAGAAAACAATGATGAGAATTCTAGTCACACTCGAATGAGATAAAAGCATCCCGTCTACCAATTTTGTGTAATTAATAGCTGAATATGCTTCTTTGCAATTCCCATGTGCTGTGATAACAAAATGGTGTCATATGATACTAGAAGTAGAAGAGAAACAGTCTTGTATGTTCTACCAACTGCTGTATGTGTGTAACTTGGTAGGGCCTGTTTGTTATTCTGCTAATGATGTGTTAGGTTTTTACAGAAATGTTCTCACCCACATTACAAGCTCATGATGTCCTTGCCTGCAAATATCTGAGAACTGCTGTTTAAATAGATATGCATCAGGATACTCCAGTGATGGGCTTATGAAATGGAGATTAAATTGTCATGGATATAGACAGGCTGGAGAATCAAGAGATTTTGCAACCTAAAAGAATTGTTGCTTAAAACCTCAAGTTAACCTACTTTAGAATTAGGACATATTTTAAGCATGGACCATCTTCCTAATTGTAAATAATTTTATGCATGTATGTGTCTGTCAAAGAGGATATCCAACCAGTCCTTCCATGGATCCAAGGGTCCTTGATCTCTTTGAGTCATGTTATGCTTGATTTAAAGAGCTTTCTTCTGACACGATGTGAAAAGCTGGAAATCCCCTTGCGTGTGAGAGCAATGCTTGTGCAATACAAACATGAACAGCAGCTGTTTTAGAATTTCCTCTATGGAGTCTTTGAGTGGTCTGGGACAGGAGTTAGAAGAGCCTCTGTGAGCTCAGTGCTAGTTTTGTTTGCTACCACACATAATCTATCAAGGGCTTCTCTTCAGCCCACAGTGGGCAAGGCATGGGAAGTTGAAGGCATTCTTGTGCCTGTTCTTGGCCCTAACATCAGATGAGGGTAGGCTCATCTGAAATTCCTTCTCTTCTGTGGGAATTGTCATTGGTACACTGTTGTTTCTTATTTTTAATCACAATAGGTTAACAGTGGGAAGTGGAATCATTTTTCAAAACTGTGACATTCCTGAAGGGAATAGATAGATAGATAGATAGATAGATAGATAGATAGATAGATAGATAGATAGATAGATAGATAGATAGATGTGTTAGATGAGTGTAGTCCCAAATGTCTGTACCACATAAAATCTCTAAAAAAATCTTCGGAAATATATCCTTAATCGTGTCATCTTGTGCAGTCTGAATTTTATTTGCATAATCAAATATTCAAGGTGGAAGTGGTAAAACATCAAACTCCAAATCAAATTAAGAAATGAAACAACAAAATCCCAACTTGCAGGATGCCAGCAATCTGAGTGCCAGAGGAGGCAGGAGAAGCTGAGTACTTCTGTGCAGAGAACAGGCCTGCTACTGTATGATGGCTCTGTGGGGTTTCTTAATCCCAGTTTTACATGTTTGCTCCTCATTGTGGATTTCTGGCTGAGCTGATTGGGGTAATTGATTCTGCACACAGTTTCATTGGCAAACCACAATGAACCTGTGCTCTCCTACTCTTTGGACTTGTCTTCTATTACCTATTTCATCAGAAGGAAGTGCTGGTCCTATCCACTCAAAATAGGGCAATAGCATTAAAAGGAAATTCCCACAACACTTTAGGTTCTGTGGTCCCCACATACAGAGATGTTAGTTTTTTCAGAGAATCTACAGAATGAGTAGGAGCAAACCCAAATTTGACTTTATTCATTTGCAAGTTCAGGGTAGCTAAGCAGAGACTGCTATACTTAACATACATCTGTCAGGATTTCTAACTCCCTTCAGGCCATGATGCTTTCTGGTGGTCACATCACACATGACAGGACTCCACTCAGATTATCCTACACCCAAATAACCCCCTTTTCTTTCCCCTACAAATAAGGCAGCAGCCACATCCTTCATGGGGTGTGTGGGTGTGGGGGTGTGTGTTTGCTAGTTTGGTGCAAATTCCAATGAATCCCATTTATAGAAGACCAATACTTGCTGTGCAGGAGCAAACCACATGAAAAACTGTAGGAAAAAAATCAGGAAGCTGCAAGCAATCATGAGGGCAATTGTATACTAGCAATTAGAAGTAAATATAAACTTAAGCAAAAGAAATTTTCACCAAGGATGAAAGATGCAGGGCTAATTTTGCATCTATAGCCATCTATAATTTGTACTTTTTGTATTTAATATACATAATTCAACTTTTTATTGATCAAATCACACAGATTTTGGTAAAGGACAAATTTAATATTAAGATGCCAGGGTACTGGCTGTTCACAAAGATATTTCTGGAACATTACAAGAAGCATTTAAAAACCTCCCAACAAGATGTATTATTTTCCTTGCTTTTGGTTTCTGTATTGTACAACTTCTAAGTCATACCTTTTCCATCTGAAGATTCTTTTTATAGGTGACTCAACTAACAGAGGGATGATGTATTATCTAATTGAAAGAGTGAATAAGACTCTTCAGGAATGGCAGAAGACTCATGATGTTAAATGTTATCACAATATCAATGAAGGGAAAACATTTATCAGTTACTCCTACTACCCCCAGTTCTGGATGAATGCAAACCAGAGACCGACGTTTGAAAAAGCACTGGAACAGCTTCTGCAGAGGTACTGCACAAACTCTGTATCTCCTTGTTTGCATTATTGTTCTATTCACAAATGTGTTTAACACGTTTTACAATTAAAGTCAGTAAACAATAAAACATAAGGTGCACAGATCATATTGTGTGGTTAAAAAAAAGCTGAAAATTACAGCAGGCCTCTGATCAGGATGCCAAATACAGTTCAGTGAAATGCAAAGCAATGTAGTTAAAATGTTTGCCATCTGTTTAAAGCAACATGTGATGTTTTTCTTTTCTGGGTTTCAGATCACGTCCCCTGGAGAACACAGACCAGACTGTATTAATTGTAGGTGGTGTTCAGTGGCTTAATTCCAATCACCTGCAAATTATCCAAAAGGTGTTGAGCAGGTAATGCTATGTACTTGGTGTTATTCCAATTTTTTATATGGTAAATTATGAGAAAGGACAAAAAAGATTCAAATATAAACTTTTCATTTGGTTTTTTTTTTTTTTTTTTTGATAGGCATGTATTTAAGTGACTTTGAAAAAAACAAAACATGCATTGTTTTTTGATGTGTGTCTTAAGTAAAAAGTATGTCCTTGTTGGTTTTTTTTTAATTTGCAAAACAGGGAAAATCTATCAAATATCCTGGTAATTGTCAAATCCATAGGGATGGGCTTTCACCTTCCAGTGGATGGAATCCATTCTCTGTCACAGGTAAGCTACAGTACATTTTCAGTGCAGTTTCATGGAAGACTTGTCATTTCATTGTTAATTTTGCTGTCTGGTCAAAATATGCTATGTCTGCTGAGTACATTTTAAGTGGATCAAAGGAAGATTAATGTTTGTATTTGCTCATACTGCTTGATAGGGATTCAAACCAATTTCCTAATTTCATGTATTCTGCTGCAATCAGAGAGCCATTTGGGATGCCATGCTTGGTCAGCTGTCCCAAGAACCAGAAGAAGCTCCAATATGAATCCTGCTGCCAAAATTGAGAGATCATTCTGGGGATAAGCAGATTACTCCTCATACTACATTGCACACAGGCCCTCCCCAGGCTTCCTCCATGGTTACTGCTGGATCCAATTCACTTGTCTGGCTTGCACAACTCCATAAATCTATCTTAAACCACCTGCGAAGCCAGAACATTACAGAGCAGCCGGAATGTACCAGTGAATCCAGCCTGTTATTTGCATGTTAATGAGATGTTACAGCCAGTTTAAATCATATCCAAGACTCTCAGAGTAACAAAAGTGCTCATTTCAATGCACAGCGCAGCTCATTCAATTCACTATTTTTATTTACAATTTGGACAGTGATTCTCTATTGAACACACACAAAATGCATGGAGGAGAAGTGCTGGAAGGCAGAACAGAGTAAATGATGCCTACCAGTGCTGTGTGTCATGCTCCAGCTATTCCCAGGTGTTGAAAAGAGAAAATTACTGCCCTTCACAGGTTCCATACAGCACTCCTTGAGCACTGAGGACTAGTGCCCATCTTTTTGCAACCATAACACACTGCTGTATTCAGTGT
>NW_005054324.1:3119834-3142969 GCF_000277835.1 Geospiza fortis
GTCCTGTCTGATTTTGCCCATTGTTTCTGTCTAAGTTAGTACTGCCTATCTGCCTTGTCTCTCCTGGATGTCTTGTTATTGATTTAAACAATTTTCTTAACTGATCTGGAGGACCTAAATAGAATAAAGTAAGGAAATTATTGTCATCAACCTGAAGAAACATTTTCATAGCTGCCATTATAGTTTCCAGCAAAGTTCAATCCTAGGATGAAGAGCTTCAATCCAGGGTATGTGAGGCAAGGAGAGAGTATTAAAGGCTTCCTAAGAATTTTTCTTTTTCTTCTTCATTAAATTTACAAAACTCCAGAAATCAGCTACAGTGTATAACCAACATTCTTTTACCTTTCAATATTGGAATCATATGCCAAATTACTCGTGTGGTTTGTATGCTCTAGGCTTCAAGATTACCCCAAAAGGGACCCTTATAGTCTCTTTTAAGCAACTGCCTCAATCAATTTGATTTGAAGCTGAATTTTTCTTTAAAGGAGCATTTTCACCATTTTTTACAGACAAATTTTATAATTTGATTTTTTTTCTGAATTACACCTCATATTATTGAAGTACATGTTAAAAACCATTACCCAAGAATCATATTTTAAACAATCATGAAATCTTCCTGTAAAAGAAGCTGCACATCTACTGAAAAGTAATTATAATTTCTGAAAAAAACCCTGCATCAGTCTTGGAGTAGTAGCTTGTTTCGAGAGTGAATTTATAATAATTCATGTCTGTCGTAGAATGTAATTGCTTATTCAAAACGCAGTTTTGCTATTTTTTTCCATGACACAATAACCTTTAAACAATCCTTCTGACAAGACATTGCAACATTTTATCTGGAATGCAGGCAGAAGTGCAAAACTTGTGGAATGAAAACTTGATTATTCTGGATACAGCAAAAAATTTGGGCTATGAAGTGGTTGACACCTTTGTCATCACCATGGGACGTTACAAAGAATTCCTGCAAGGGAAGTGTGGCTGCCATTTCCATGAGGTAATAGTTTATGCTTATATCATTCCCAGGTATTTAGGATATTTTAACTGTTAAATCTTAGAAACAAGAAGGTACATGGTGAGGTCAGCGTCTGTCACTCAAAGTTAGCCTGAGTACAAATCGTGGGGAAAGCAGTTTGCATGGTGGCACTTGTCCATCACTGCTCCCAGTGCTAGGCCACCCAAGGACATGCTGAACTGCTGGAGTGGTGAAATAAAAATGAACATACCCTTCTGCAAAGGTAACTCATATAAAAGGAAGTTGTACAGTTTCCTGGTTCTTGTATTATTTGTTATGTGTTATATATCTCTGCTGCTTCTGCAGGGACTCACATTCAGGGACTTTCTCTTTTGACTCAGTCTCACGGGTTTTTGACTGATGCATTCCTAACTGAACAGCTCAGCACACTCACATCAAACCATAAGTACAATTAAAATGGAGCTTAAAATTGAAGACACAATCTTACTGCTATATATCTCTTTTCCTATGTCTGAGAAAAAATAATCTGGAATAGTTACAGTGATCCACTGTACAAACAGAAGTGTAGACTGATTGCTCTCCCTCACACCAGTAGTCCTGCTTTCTTGACTGAAATCTATAGAATTTGTTTGGGAGTGTTATCAGACTCACGTGAGCTCATGTGCCACACATCAACCACACAGCTGGTTTCCACCTCAGGCTCCAGGGCAGCTCACATGTTTTCAGGCCAGTGCCCTGGCCTCTATCCTGCTCTGGGGCCAGCATAAGCAGGTGTGGTTAGTTAACCAGTCCTCTAATCCACTCTGCTCCATACTTGAGAGGCACAAACATAGCTCAGTCCAAATGAAGCTGGAAAAGAGGGAGTAAGTCACAGAGTAGATATTTATGTGATTGACAAATACTCCCGTGGAGCAAATGCTTCCCTCCTTTTTACCCAGACAGTTGTATTGACCCTTTTTATCTAGAGCCCAGATGCTGATGTTTTTGTGGGTCATTGCTGATGTATGCCATTTCCACAGATCTTGTGAGTGAAACAGAGAGCTTCAAAATTAAATATTTCAAATGCTTTGTATGGAACTCTGTGGAGAAAACAGCAGGGCGTGATCAGTCATCAGCATTTCTCATGTACTGCTCCATCGTTTTGTATGAGCTCATGTGCAGATTTGGTTTTGCTTCTCTGCTGAAGGAATCTCAACAGAGTATGTGTTTCTGGGGAGGATCAGGAGAGAATTTG
This sequence comes from Geospiza fortis, assembly GCF_000277835.1. Taxonomy (NCBI): domain Eukaryota; kingdom Metazoa; phylum Chordata; class Aves; order Passeriformes; family Thraupidae; genus Geospiza; species Geospiza fortis. Next base: position 3,122,039 of record NW_005054324.1, read on the forward strand.
GCTCACAGAGCTGTTATTAATGAGGCTTGAGAAGTGATTGTGCCTGAAAGAGCCATAGATATGCCTAATAGAATCCATCATGCACCAAAAACCAGACTTGATCCTTGAGGAAAGCAAAAATAAAGTCCTTGAGTTCTTTTGATACTTCATTAGTTTTAATAGTTTTGTCATCAGCTTATTTCTGCATCCTGGCAAGTGGAGTTTCATTAGGTGCTGAAGCAGTTTGCACCAGGAAAATGACATTTTGCCCCCAAGAACAGAGCCAAGAGCACTGTGTGAAACCTCAGCACTTCCCATGTTTTCTGAAAACAGATGAGATAGATTAAATCTCGTGTTTTGTACTTTCACTTTCTTTCTCCTAAAAACTGACATTCCTAAAGTATCAGAAAATGACACCCCTGTGTAAATGACATCTGAGCTAAAGCATGGCTGTGCAGGAATGGAGGACTGTCCATTCTGTGCAGTCAGAAAACAAGAACTGAAATGCCTTCAGCAGTTCTCATTTAGCTCCCACTAACTGGCTAAGAGAAAGCTATTTCCTCGGAATGGCCTGAAGAATTGAGTTCCCACCAACCAATTTCAGAGGGTCTCAGGTGACCCTGATAGCATAGAAATCTCTGTCTCTGTAGACTCTACAATCTTTGCTCAGATTTCTAAGGGATCTGGATTTTCAAAGGGATTATACTGAGCTGGGACAAAATATCTTGCATAACCCTGGCACTTACTGCCCAACATAATTCTAGTTCTATGCACACATGAGAACTTGATTTTTGTCCATCTCATTCTTTGAAAATGCTTATGGACTTTGGTCAGCAGTATACAAATATTACAGAAGATATTTTTAATTTCAGATTGATTTCCTATTTTAATGGCAGTGAAATAATAATCACTACACAGAAATTAGCAACCTTGGGATTTTTGTATCTTATTAGGTGGCTGGCTGCTGGTGGCTGGGTGAACATTAGATTGCATTCCTGAGAGATTATGCCTAACAGGAATGCAGTTTGAGTGATTGGTTCAAGGTGGCATCATTTTGAAATAATTGCAAGATCTAAGGCACTAATTTAGAAAAATGAACCTACAGTAATTGCATGAAAATAAATAGTAGCCCTTGGCTTAGCTGTATGAAATTGATCAGAGGATATATTAATTTTCTACATGGATAATTCCTGGTCTGTTTTCAGTTCTGCCAGCTCCCTCAAAATCTCTCTGCTCAATTTTTCAAGCCTTTGCACATGCTATTTCTTCACTCACACCTAATTTTGTATGATTTATTTCACTGCATATGTGTTGATTCTGATGGTTCAGTGACAGTAAATATACATTATATTTATATTTTTATAATGTATATAAATATACATTATATTTTTAAAAGCTAACATGCTTCAGCATAAATATGTGCATTAATAAATGAATTCTGCATTTTCAAGTGTCTGCTGTGATTGACACAGCAGGAAAACTGATAGGCATCAGAGCTATTAAGTCAGCATACATATACTATTTTAAAAATAAGTTGACCACCTTTTATGCATTCTCTGGGTTTGCCTGGGCTGAAGTTGTCTGTCCTGCATATGTGCAAGGTTCTGTCTCTCTCAAAGCTGCTTCATTATTCAGTGACTGAGTATTCACTGAGACAAGACCTTCAGCGTTTCACTGGAGATCACCCCCCAGTCATTAAACTCCTGATAGCCATACCTTTCACTTTCTCTCTTGTTAGTCCCAACACTAAGTTACTGAATCATGTTGTGGTTCTGTCCCTGTGGTGTCCTGGGGAGAGGGATGTAAATTGCTCCATAACTCCCTTCTTGAAGAAACACAACACATGAGGGTTTCATCTCAGTGTGAGGCTGGGCCAGGCTGGCATCAGGATGTCAGAATGAGGGATTCTCACAGGGCTCACAGCTGAGACACATTATATGTGCCTCAAGTGCTTGGTATCAGACCAAGATTTAAACCTTTCTACAATTTGGAGCAGTCATGAGTTTTGTTTTGGGTAAATTGTCTCTGATGAAGGCAACAGAGTCTAATAAAGGCATTACAAAGTCAAACGACTGAATATAATGGGCCTATGAATGTAGATTTAAAAAATTAAGATCTTGCTCTTTAGTTAGTGTGCAACATAACAAATTGGCCATTAAAATAATGTTTATGAGCAACTTGCACCTCAAAGTAAGAGTATCAGGATCTGCTTCATGGACAACTGCCTCAGCATTTCTGTGCACACAGCTGTGTGTCTGTCTTTCTAGGTGCAGGCAGAAAGCACTCACATATGTCATTTCTTTTGCAGGTGGTGAAATCCAATCCCTCTGAAGAAAGGCCACACATAACAATGACGTTATCAGGGCACTATACGCTGGGGAAATATTTCGGCAGTCAAAGCACAGCATCACAACTGCAGGACTATGCAACAAATTCTCAGTCTCCCTATCATGTCCGAGGTCCAATAAATCAGGTTTATTCTGAAATCCTTCTCAGCAGGCTCTGTGCACATAAGAGGGAGTTTGTCAGCACATAGCCTCTCTTGGGTGTAGCACCGAGACTAGAGAAGTGCCACTGCCTGAGGGACAGTTGAAGGACCATGGTGGATAAAGATATGCTTCCTTGACTGACTGCATACACACAAAGAGAGTTTGGGACGCATGGTATTTTCCCAAAAACCTTATGAAATTAAGATATGCCCTGGTGACTCTTTTGTGTGAAAGTGGAAGATGGAGGGTTGCAAAGGAGAGAAGAGGGGAAGTTACTTGAACTGTTGCCAAAGACTAGAACAGATGTAGTTCAAACAAGTGTGTATTATTGATAGCAAAAGAGACCTATATATTCACTTGAACATTTGGAAAGGGCTGTTTTAGGTCTTCAGCACTATCTAGTTTTCTATTTATAGAGACACTGTAATATTTGAATGTATTTAGAAACTGACTACATTCCGTTTGAAAGAGTTTTATTTTATGTGGACGGGTTTCCCTTCTATATTAAACCTTTTCTGTTTAGACACTTGGTTTATAGAATCTGAAAATGTCTATTAGCATTTTACTGGTGATGCTGAGTTTTGAACTCTAGTGTTTTTAGTGAAAACACATCTCTTTGTATTTTAGATGGAACAGATATCTACTCTATTTTTTTGCATGTTCCGAAGCTAATAGGGAGATTGATTACCTATGCTTGAGATTGATTGAAACTGTCTCAATGTAACATGTAAATATAGTAAATTTGTTAACATTAATTTATTTATGGTCCCAGTTTAGGAGAGTGTCCATATGTAGGAAGAATGCTTAGATAAGTGCTTCAGTGTCTACCTTGGCCTGTAAGCCAATCAAGTATTCTTCCTGCACAGAAGTGCCATTTCTTTAATGATTTTTTATAAAATACTTGCCAATGTGTGAAGCCAATACCACAAACATAACAAAAATCCCCCTTTCAAGCGCACATAAGATTTTCAGGATCTGGTAATTTATCAATCATAGGAAGTGTGTGATGTGATGGCAGCAGAATATACTGCCAGCATCGCTTGCTTGCACTGACAGCCAGTTTCAGTTCAGACCTTTTCTGAACTGCATCTTCATGCTGTAGCCCAGCTACATGCCCAGTGTTTGCACACCTTCTGTGGGTGACACCCCAGGGAGAAGCTGTGTGTTGGTCCCCTCCCACAGTGCTGGCAGCCCGCTCATTCACAGCTGTGGTACCCAATGGGAAACTCTGCGCAGCCCAAGATTAGCAGCTGGGTGACAGGTTAGTGGCAACCCACAGAACTGCTGTCCCTAAAAATTATCCAGTTATGGATTTTTATTCACCCAGTCACACAGCAGGCAATCAAGGCACCACTGTACCAGCATGCATTAGAGAAGGGTGTTTTAACCAGGTAGGTGCAAGTCTAACAAAGGATCTGCTGAGTTCTGTGTCGTGCTTCCCTGTCATAATTTTACATATACTCCTCCACTAGCATCTTCTTTGGGAAAGGAAGCCACAAACCATGTCAGGGAATATACAAATTATAGCAAGGAACTACTCATCATCTTATTTGCCTTAGTAGCACGCAGTGGGGACTGGCCTGTGTAGAAGTAGGGGTAGCAATTCATGACACAACATTTAGTATTTGCCTAAGATCCTGTATCTGTCCACAGTTTGTGTGCCCAGCTGTAGTTTTGTGAATTTGTGCTTCTTCAGGTAAGATATCTAAAGTTATAATAGGAAATTGTCATGCAATATGGAGTTTGGCATCCTAGGTGATAGAGAATATCCTCCAAAATGGGATCTGGCATACCTAATTTAAGACACCTTTCACTATATTGAAAAAGCTCCTAACTTAGATAATGACAAAATAAATGAAATGGTGTGATTATATCTGTTTCTGTATAATATGCTGCTGATTGCTTACAGCAAATATCCCCAAATTTCAATGTAAGGTTTTCCCTGGCTTGGAGATCTACATGAAAGATGGGTCAGGAGCTGTGCATAAATACTGCAAATATCAACATTTGGTTTTGAGCAATATGATTATCTAAAGAACATACTTGTATGCAAATGATGTAATATATTCTCTTGGGTGTGGAAATCCAGAGCTGCACAACCTTAAAGCTGAAGGATAGAATATCATCATTAATATTAGTAGATGCAAAATGCAGCCAGATGTCTTTGGTATTAAGATGATCAATGATAGGTATATTACAGTTCTGCTTCTGATAAGATTTTTTGTAGCTCATTTAAATCCACATGCTGTTACTGTTATTGTTCTGTACACAAATGTTTTTAAGCCATTACTGGGATTTTATGGGGTTTTTTTTTAGTTAAAACCGATTGCTGAAGCATCAGCTTAGTGATGAAAAGAGCTGACTTTGTTATACTCTAGTGGATATCAGTGAATGTGCAATTCATCAGTTCTGGTTTCACCACAAAATGGTTTACATGTGCTGTACACCCATATGTCTTAATATTTTCCAAATCATTATATTTTTCAAATGTATTAAGTGTATATTTTCCTGTGTGTTTTCTATTTTTTACATGTCTATGTACATTAATATCTCTGTACAAAGTCATTGGTACAATTTGCAGATTGATCTTTATTTAAAAGAGTTCTTTGAATAAGCTGTTTCCAACACTATGTATGATCCACATAGTCTTAGGAATAAACAAAGGATAGTAAGCTACATTTTGTTATTTAACTTTAAAATATATCTAGTATATCTAGGTGAAAGATGGGAGTTGAGATTCACATGCAAGGATTGCTTGCTCATATGCTTTAAAATTTAAGGATTAAGACAATAAAAGGATTACTGTGTTTGAATTCCAGTGAGAGCACATGTGGCTATCTACAGTTTACTCTAGAATTATTATATCTGCTGTGACATTTTGCCTAAATAAACATGAAAGTGTTCCTATAGTCCATACATCTACCTTAGTCCCATTACCTGTCATTAAAATAGCAAAAGACCTGGTTGTCAGATTGAGTTCCACCTCCTAATGCAGTCATGAATGGCCCTGGAATGAGTGGTAGGATTGGAATATTTAGGCTGGAGAACAAGAACTCAGAAGTGAGGTTTCCTGCTCAATGTTTGCCCAGCAGCAGGCAGAGCTTAGAACAGAACTAGGGCATACTTAAAGCTACAGGTGGAGTCAGAATGTAACTATGTTGCAAAATAAATATTCTGATATACAGAGGAGTAGTCTCAGTTATTATTGCATGTCTTCAGCTGAAGCTGGATTTACCAGTGTCCAGTGAGTTGCAGCTCCTCTCCTCTCATATAACTCCATAGATGTTGAAGAGTTGTTGAACAGTGAATTGGGTTAGTGCAGGTACTTGGCCACCATGATCAAGTCTATCTTAATAAATATCTTCGGAATAACTGACTGACCTTGGAATAAAAAATGTTTTCCTCTTTGTAGGGAATGCCTTGACAAGTCCTCTCTGTCATCAGAGTTGCCAGATTTCAGGGAGCTGAAAGAATGGACTGCAAATACAACATTTAACATTAGTCTTGGTATTCATTTGAAAATTACAATCTTCAGAATAATCTCTTTCACACTGTTAAATAGAAGGCCTTTATTTTTCTCTTCTGTGACACATTAAAGGGACATCAAAGTAAGTTTATTTGCTTAGTGGGTGGGGTAGTGAGGCATCAAATTACCTCAAGGTTGAAATAACCACTAATAGTTATGATTCTGTTGCTATGTTGAGCCAAAGAGAATGCTTTGAAGATGCAGATATGTGTGATATTAAGTTGACTGCAGTCCAGGGATCTTCAGATTACTCTTTTAGAGTAAAGCAATTTTTAGAGGTGCAGTGAACTACTTGGCATAGACCCAAACTGCTAAACAAGTCTCTGTAGGGTCACATGAAAAATATGGTCTTACCTTCTTGTTTGCCTCCTAGCTTTGCATCTGGCTTGTCTTACCTCACTGACTATCTGCACCTGCTCTACTTCACATCAGCCTTTCTCTCAGATGACCTTAGAAATGTGTGTTTTGTCAGACTAGCAGCTTCTAGAAATCTGAGATATAATTGTTGCAAATTCAGTCTGAATCTTCAAAATACATTTTTGTCAAGCCTAAAAGCACTAGAATACAGCAGGGGTAGAGCAAGCCTCTTATCTAGGGCAGTGATTTTCTCTGATGAGTTTAAAACAGCTGTGTTGTATTAAGTAGTTTTCACTAGCACAGCTTTTCATGGAGCTTGCCTTTACCAAGCAAAAATCCATCTTTCAAAATCCACTGCCATCTTTACCTGTGTAAATCTTCCAAACACCAGAGCAGTCTGTGTAAAATGCAGGCATAGAAATTTATTGGTGCTAGTACACATCCTGAAGTATTTGCTGGTACCTTCACAGTATCCATTGAACAGAAAAGCTCTGACTGCACAGTAAAAAGACACTGTGCATTTTAGGCTTACTCACCTGTGATTAGATTGGATTAAAAATAGTGCTGCATGTCAGTCTAGGCCAGCACCTGGAGCTGAGTCCTAGAAAACTACTCAAGTCATTAACTGCAGTGGTCAAGATAAGCCTGTGGGGGCACAACAGGGTCTTCTGCAGCAGAAGTTTCTATTGTGATGGACTTGTTCCATTTCTATGTTTTTTCATCTGGCTGGTGGGCCAGCTCTCAGCACCTGTGGGCAGCCCTTCCTGCAATCCCTCAAGCATGTTGAACAGCTTTGGCAAGGGACACCACAGTAAGCAGCCCTGAGCTGAAGATCAAGCACATGTTTAAATAAAATCTGAGGTCTTTATGAAACACAGCATCTATTAGGCATCACCTTCATTTCCTCTAGTACTGAACTTCCCTAATGAGGAGCAGGATTCACTCCCTTTCAGCTGAAACTCAAATAGCAAGGTGTTTTCCCAGCTTTTGCAAACATTTTTTCCCACTGCTTTCTTGCCTGAAATGGAGTGAACTGCTCTTCATGCTCCTGCCTAACAGTGAGGTGTGTTCACACAGTCACTGCAGTGGGCATTTCCCTCCCATACTTCATTGTGGGGACTACATCCCCACAGCAGATGGCGTTTTCAATATTGTGATTTTTTAATCTGTTTTGAGCAGTGACAGTCTATGTGGTTAAAACACACAGCTCAGTGTCTGCCTGCACCACCTGTCCCTGTGCTGCTCTAAGGGTGCTGAGTAGACTCTGGGTGAAGACAAGACTGCAGAACTAAAATCCTTGAGTAAGGAATAAAAATGACTCAGACATGTGGAGGGATAGAATGTAAGAAAATAAAGATAGTGCAGAAGGCAATCTCACACCTGAGGAGTTGCAGCTGTACTAATCACCAAAGATTAGGAATAGGCCTGCCCTTAATAGGCCACAGCTGTGTCCAATAGGAAGATGAGTGCTACAGAAGGGTGGGTTAGCTGGGTGAGGAGAGAGTTGGAGCTAGCTGGTTGTGTTGTGACGAGAGATGGAGTCAGTGCTGCAAGGAGATGCCCATGAGAAATCACTGAGATGTGGGACTTTTGCAATAAGATGACAACACAGGCGCCTTTTGACAAAGTCAAGGCAGTTAAGAAAAGCTCACTGCAGATCAAGCATGTGAAATTAATGTTGTCAGGAGCCCTTTATAGATAGTAAATAGTATGGATTATTGTGAGGGTTGGAAGACCAGATCTGTGTTTGGTAGAGTTTCTCACTTCCCATGTTCCAAAAACATCTTTTATTTTTTCTTTTGTTCCTGTCATTATCAACTTCCATATTTCTTTTATGATTCTGTGGAACTAAGAAGTTTGAAGTAATATTTCTACTCTGCCTGATAATGATTGTGCAACCTCCCCAGATGGTAGTCAAATCATCTAACAGATGAGAGAAGTTTTATTACTTCTGAATGGTATTTTTCTTCCATATGCCAGCTCCAAAGTTTCTTTATATTTACAGAAAGCTTTAGTTATGATAGCTCTAATGCCTTCAGTGTATTCAAAGGAGCCTGCCAATCCCTATTGATCCTAACAGGATGGAAAACACTTTAAGCCTTGAAAACCTGGCCTTGTGAGCCTTTAGATAATGCAGCACCCAGCATTGTCTAGCCCACAAATGGCTTCCTTTGAAACAGAGAATCACAGTTGTGTTCTACTAAAGTTTTCACGGGGGTGATTACAATTTAAAGATGATTTTTTGTGGACTCATGTGGGTTTTTTTTAGCTCAGGGCCTTTGTTGAGCTCTCTTTGTAGCAAATGGTATCTATTAGCTACTGTAAAATTCTATTTCAACATCCTTTCACACTGTGTCCTGCCCAGTTCTTATAAAACACATACATATAACAGGATTTACTGCTGATGGTAAAGGTTAAATCATAACAGGTCTTACTGCTCCACCCATTACAGTTCCCTAAATTCTACATTGTATCATTTCTGTGCAATAACAAGGACTCAGGGTCTAGTAAGCCCTTAATGCAGGGCTCCTCAGTCTCTAGAACAGTTCAGCACTGTAGCCCTGATGGAGTTATCAAAATAACACACCTTCAGCTGTGAAATGCATACAGCAGAGCCTGCAGGCATACTCAAAACTTGCCTGCTGGATCAAGGCCAGCCTGGAAGTCAAGGACAACAGCTTCTAGGGACTGTTCTCAGGCACCAAAACCAGCTTTCCTACATATTTAACAGAGGCATTGTAATTATGATTGTGGTCACACTTGGCTTCTTTGTAATTGTCACAGAAAGACCAAAATCTGAATTATTCTCTAGAGGCATCTATTATTTCTACAATATTGCTTACTGTAAAGGCAACCTAAAGAAACTCAGATTTTTTGATTGATGCTCAAAGTTTTGAGAGAAGAATTTCAGTTCAACAGAGATGTATCTGTGGGATTCATTATGTAGGTAAGAGATGTTTTTACATCCCCCTTCTGCTCCTTTACTGTGGGAACTTGATCACAAGGCCACCACCACCATCACCAGGAGATGCTTTCAGCATAGATAACGTGGAACATTCTCAACTTCTGCTCCTGGAGCTGCTTGTATGTTTAACAGTGCACTGATCAGGAGGACACCAGTCCTGCTGGTGAGCAGAGCATTTCATGGTAGTATGGGATATACAGGTTTGAGACCCTTCATTTGGGTAAATTAAGAACAAACTTCCACCTACTGCCTTACAAGAGAGGTAGGTGAATGTCTGTTTCTGTGAGAAAAGCCAAACTGACAGGCACCTAACTCCAGGAGAAAATAGAGATTATTTTTCAAGTTTAGAGGTAATATCAGAGGTAGGTGCCTGGTTGGCATCTGAGGGCCCCAGTTCAGCATTTATTTCTGTACCAGAAGTGCATTGTGAGCCCAAGCAACTTAGGGACTGCTGACCACTATGCAGGAAAAATGTCTAATAGGCATTAAAAAATGAGCCTAACCTTGGCCACATTCCCCATTTTGGCTTCATGAAGAATCTAGTGCCCTTAGCATCTCTGCACAGCGCACACACAATTACACCCCCAACACTACTGCTCTGTGTGTGGCTTGCAGCTTTCCATGTAATTGTTCTGTACCTCACTTATTCAAAACAATACAGTATAGAAGAGACCTCTTTGAATTGTAGTGTGCGAGCTAACTTGTGCAATTTCAGATGGTTTGAGTGGGGCTGTGAGAAGTTATGACAGGGTGAATGGCAGCTCTATAAATCTATGGGTGAGTCTACGTCCCTGAAGACATAGAGGGGAAGGGCAAATGGAGAGCTGGAGCCAGGAGGGAGCTGATAATCTCCCCACAATGCAGAAAAAGCTCATCCATCCCCACTGAAGTGCTGTTGGTGGACTGGTCTGCACCTCCTGGGGTTTAAATGCCTCGCTTCAAAGTAATATTTTTAATGTGAATAAATATCTGCTACAAATACAAGTTTGTAAATGAGATTGAAAGGGTCAGAAGCAGGAACTTCTAAATGTTTGGTAACAATATCTAACTGCCTAGAGAGCCTGAGGGACTATAAGGAATCTATAAAACAAGTTAACACCCGCTCCTCACACTTCTGTTAATTAAAATTCAGTAGAGATGCAAGTCATGGAAATGAATGATCTGTCACTCCACAGGAGCCAGTCTGGAGCAGAGTGTCTGTCTGTCTGTCTAGACAATGCTGCAATTACCACATTTGGTATCTGCTATGCCATCTTCCATGTTCCTCCAGCCTGGGCACTGGGGTTATTTCGTAAGGCATGAAGGACAGACTATCAGCCCTCAAGTTCACAGTCATTTCTAGTTTTGGCTAGACAAACTTCAGACAATCTCTTTTGATAGTGGGGAGGTCAATACAGATGCAGAGCTGCCTATAAGCTCTCAACCTCCCAAATAGCAGTGCCACCATCTCAACACTACAGAATTTGGTCTTGCAGTTACTGGAAGAGTCAGCGCAGTAGCACAGCCCAATCTTTGGCAAGCAAAGTGACTGCCATGTGCCAGACAAGGGCAGCACTTGTGCATCTAGCAAGACTTCTCATGTTCAGAAGAGATACTACCTGAGGTGGATTTGCTTCAGTTTATTCCACCTGGGAATTTAAGATCTAGCCTTGCTCTGTCAACCATAATGAGGTCTCTACTTCCTTCTGGGGCTTGGGGAAGCTGGGATGCCCCTGTCCCTTTCCATCATCCTGATCACACATTTTCTGGGATGTTTGTAAGTGAAAACACCACACTGGCGGTCTGTTGCCTGGTTCAAGGCTGTCATTACCTCTGCTGAGCAAAGGCTTTCTATGCAGAGCATAGAGGATCTGAGGAGAAAAGTCCTACAGAACATTTAATGGTTTGACAGTAATTCAGCCACAGACAAGTTGCTGAAGTGAAAAGTACGCTAATGCCCAAGTGGCAGCGCACTGCAATATAAAATGAAAGAAAATCAGGGCTTGATTTACGAGGGCTCTGGTAAAAACGCTATGACACAACACTGGTAGGTTTTAAATAGGGATTTGAGTCTTCAAATCTTTCACCAAGTTATATTGAAGGATCTAGACCTTTTTTTTTTTGTTTCAGATGGAATATTTGTGGGATTTTTTCTCATCACACAACAATATTGATGGCAGTGCAAGTTGAAATAGGAATCTGAGGTCCAATCCTGGCTTGTTCATTCATGATATCTTGTTACTTTTGGAGAAAATAGAGAGACCCAGCAGAAATTCTCCATGTCTTTCCAGGTTATTTCTGACAGATTTAAAAACTATTATGAAAGCACCTAAGAGAATTCCCTGTTATGGTCACATATCGAACTGTAATCAATGCATCTGCTTGTTGGATCCATAAATATTTTACGACCATCTAGCCAAGAATCCAGATAATGCTGTGTCTTGCACAAAAGTACAATATGTGGTTCTGTTCATGTCTAGACTCCTTTTGCCAACTTGTTACATTTTTGTTTAAAAATGTCCCCAACAAGATGCTCCAGATGGTCAGAAAATGACAAGCCTCTGAAGCCCAAAGTTTTTCAGATTTGCTCATGCTGTACTTGGGTGCACACGCTTTATGAACATGACTGCATGCAAGGAATTCACGGATTGTCCTGGCACATCTTGATGAATCCTGCAAGCAAGTAATTGTCATCCTCTAACAAAAGCATCCCCAGTCTTTTCCTTTTCCTGCCCTTCTTTGAATATTCCTTATTAAAATATTTCAGCCTTTCTTTTCCACTTCCATAATTTTCCTTACTTCTTCATCTCCCCTTCCACCTCCCCTGTCTCTGAACAAGTGACAAACCTCATTTTCCAATCCCCACACATCACCTTAGCCTCCTGACTAGTGTCCAGTTCTTAGCTGGTGGAGCTGTGATCTCTATCAGCTTTATTTTTGGTGAAGGCTTTGTGAGCAAGACAATGTGCCTGTGTTTACACAGCCCCACTTCATAACTAAAACCTGTTAGAAGCAAAAGTTGTAAGAGGTCAAAAATTAAAATAAGGTGGGAATGCATTTCAGTTTTTCATTTTGTATTACAATATTCATCTCTTCCTCCATCTCCCTCATTTTATTCTCCAGCTAATTAATTTCATTAAATTCCTGTTTTCAAAGAAATGTGTCCTACCTGTCCATTCATCTTCCACCCCCTATGCCTGTATAGGCAAAATTAAGTTTATGCAGCCATGGCCTCATTTTTAGCTGATTCTAATACAGAGACAGTGTACTAAAGGAAGGAAAGTTTGGTTTTGTTGAGGTGGAGACCCCTGATTTAAATAGGTGGAGCTGTATTCCCGTAACATGGCAGATTTGGGATTTGGAGAGTAGATTGCACCAACTCTCACACTCACACATGCACAAGTGGTCTCAGGAGTCGCACTGTAAAGCAGTCCCCCTTTAACACATCACCTCAGCATACAGCTTTAAGGGTCTTAAAGCTTCTATAAAAAAGTTGTTTCCATAGTTCCTGGCCACTTTCTGAAAGTGACAGATTCTGCAGCTAGGGAGTAGTTTAACAGCTGATTATATTTTTTTTAAAGACCATTTGCTTATTTTTGTAAGGCAGGCAAATTTAAAGTTAATATACAGCCCTTCTATAGCCACAAATAATACAATGAATCTTTGTTCTCCAATATTGCAGCAGGGATCTGATCCAGTAGACACTTACTGTTAAGTTCATATGATGTAAATATAGTCTGATATAGCTTAATTCACCAGACATTTATTTTTCTGCTTTATTTATACTGCACAGACAGTACCACTTATTCCTTGAAAGTAGCAACAGATATAAAATAGAGACCATATGGAATATTTGCAAGCTCTGAAGATTTTATCATCAGATTTGAGGATATGTTTCTTTCCATTTTGAATACATATGATTCACTTAACATTTTGTATTTAGGCTTCCCTTTGAGCTATGCTGCATTAGATTTTTCCTTCACCAGTTTCTATAAGAGTACAAGTAATTTTTCTTGGTAAAGATATGTGATCAGTATTTACTCTCTGTCCTTAAATTCAGCTTATATTTTTGTTTTGTCTTTGTCAGTATATTCTTAACTCTCAATATCTACATTTACTGTAAGGAGACATTAGTGTTGACATTGATAACAATATCATCTTCAATCTGAAATGTAAAAATAAAAATAGTGCTTCATTTCTTCACAATGAAGAAAGTAATAGCAAATTTGTGACAGCTGCAATGAAACAAAATATATTGACTTCCCTTTCATGTATTTTTGCACCTGAATCAAAGTGTCAAGCTTTCTCTACAGTCATGAAAGACTTTAATCACGTGTGGCCATTAAGCTGTACTTCAAAGCACAGGTCAAGTATCACCAAGTCAGTCTCAAAATCTTTCCAGTTAAATGACCTATAATATTGGCCAGCATGCTGTGATATCCTCTATAGCCTGAGGATGAGATAAACAGGAAGTGCACAGAGATACTGGATTTGCATGCTAACCAAGTCAGCTGTGTGATAATAAATATAGAAAACTCCTAGGGCTTTCTTCCCCTTTGTCCCAACAGATATGGATGTGTAACAAGCCTTGGAAAACACAAGATGAAGTAAAGATCTAAAGATAGTAATTTCTGGAAAACAGGCTCATTATCCCTTTTTATGGTGTGGACCAGGCCTGTTGTATATCATCACGATGTTTGTCCATGACCAAATGGACTCTCCTGGATCCTTGCAGATAACACCTCCCAGAGTGCAGCTGAGGAGGATGTATGTGCCATTAAAACACAGATAATGGGATGTCTGGCACTGGAAAATAATTTTGAGGAATAACACAAAGCTTATGTTCCCAGTTCATTATCCAAAAATATTTCCTAATCACTTCTGTCGAAATAGTCATAGATATAAAAAGAAAAGAATCAGGGACAGTAATGAAGCACCTGTCAGACTCTCACACGCAAAAGTACCAAGCACAGCTAGGGCAGTAGTGAGCCCAAGCAAATTCTAATGCAATTTCTGAGGATAATTAGAAAATAAAATGGATTATATTTACAGAAATGAGAGATTAAAGGACTTGATGGTCCTGCCAGTTGTCCTTCACTACCTAAATGGCAGGAAAATTTTGAATCACAACATAGCTGAATTTTCTGAGCAATAACAGAGGTTCAAAGCATTTGCTGTGAGTGTATTGAGACTACAGAAATATGCTTATTTCTAGACAGAAGATGTCATTAACTTGGTTTTGAGGCTGTAAATAATTTGTTCATTCAGGAGACAAACTTAATACTGTGTGCACTATTAAGAACAGATATTTATGGCACCGTGGCACTTGATTTTACACCTGTGTTTGGGAATCCCTTTACACTTTGTCTGGGGAATCTTTCACAGGCCCTAGGAACTACAACAAGCCAGAGACTCCAGGCATCTGGGCAGCAGCCCTGTCCCTGCAGGATGGTAAGGAATGGCAGAGGGAATGACAAATTGCCCAGCTCCACTCTGGGAGTCAGGATTAACCACTGCACCTTTGAGGCACTGAGACACTTCCATCAGAGTTGTTTATGGAGTCCTGGCACCACCTGGATGCTCTAGGGCAATATTGGGCCATGGACCTCCTGCTTGTCTCTTCTATCAGACTACCTGGCTGCATCACCTCCTGAAAGGTGTTGGGGTGGAGGGTGCCTTGCCCTACTCTCCAGGATGAATCCCTTGGCATGGATGCTGCTGCCCATGCCATGCTAAGGAGTACTGATGTCTCCTCACTCCTTCCCCTACTCCTCAGGAGTAGAGGAAAGTGTAGATTCTCAAGCTCCACACTGACCCCATTTTCACTGCTGGTTACTGGAGGTTTTTGCAGTTGTTGAGCTGCTCAAGCATCTCAGAACACAGGAGTAAAAGGAAGTTTTCAAATAAAGAATTATAAGCACAATAGGAAACTACCAGTGGGAAAGGCACAAAAAATACAAAAAAATCTTAAACCAATTTAAACTATTTCCTTTTATCCCCATGGCCTTAACTTTTGCGTGATTTAGATCAATGCTATTACAAGGTTACTGAGATGTTAAACCCCAGCTATTCTGATAACTTGCCAGTTTAGCAGAGCTCAATTAGTAGGGGACAGCCTCAACCCTGCAGACTTTGGCATCTTGCCCATGGCTACACACATTTTAAACCACAACTACCCTGTCTTATGCAACAGCGGGGAAATATCACAGCTGCAGGAATATAAGAAGGGTAAGGTTTCCAAAGCTGAAAGACTTTCTTTGACAACAGTGTTAAAAGGTTTAAGCGGGTTCACATACTCCAGTGCCAGGCCCAGTTAAAGAAGAAAAAATTGTTAGAAAAAGAGAAGAAGGCAATCTCTGAACGGAAGAAATAAGGAAGTGGGTCAGGAAACAGGTAACATCTCACACTGACTTTGCAAGATTTAGTCAGATTCGAAGAAGGATTTGATGTTTGTCATCTAACCAAATAAAAAATTTTGACCGTCTTATAAAACCTGCAAGTGCAAGGCATCCTGTAACCATTTGACATTCAAGTGAACATTTATGAAGGGACAGATTGCTTTCTTACTAGGGAGTTTCTTAGACCTTGATTTTTAAGATCTGCAGTGTTCATTACCAGTGAAAAGATAGAATTTTATATGGGCCTTGGATTATTCACAATGTAACTGTATATGGTTTTAATTTTTTAATATTTTTCAATTTTATCAATCAAAAAGTGCTAAGTGGGAATGGGCCAAGAAGTGCAATAAGGATTATTGGGTACAAAAAGGAAAAACGCTGAGACACAAAGGAAGAAATTCATGCACTGAAATGGGAAAGATCATTGAAATTGGGGGCGGGGAAATGTGTAATTAATTATTTGAATCTGGAATGCTTTAAATGCTGTCCTATAACTTGAGTGGCTCTTAACTTCAAAAAGTGGGCCATTGATTTCTTCCCATTGCCACTACACCATGGGTAGAAAGGGACTACTTCCATGTTTGTTGACACAATATCATTCTTTCGCGTTTCTTCCTAATCTTCCTCTGTTTAAACTGGCCTTGTAGGTAAATTCACATGGATGGTGCAAGTAGTCTGACCACTGGACCAAATGCTTTGCAAATTAAGCACATATTCATACCTTGATGAATTGAGAAGATGACAAATAGAGCTTTGTATTACGACAGTTACAGAGTAGATTCTTGTTTCTATCATGATCCTCACTCAAACAATAAGTAGATCATTAGAAATTGAATTAGCGGTGAGAAACCAAGGACCTGATAATGGATTTGATGATGATGCACCCTCTGACACCAGAAAATGAAATAGGTCCCTGATCGTCACTTCTCTCATCGCAGGATGGCAACAGTTCTCTGTGTGTGAATCATGTCTCTATTAGGAGATGTATCAAAATCATCCATGAAAGGGTCCTGTGGAAAGTGTTAATGCAAATTATCATTTGGAGTGGGAATATAAATTGTGTTGTAGACAGCACTGCTCCTAGTGGAGCAGTTCTTCCTCCTTCCTCTATCAGTATTATACCTAAAATTCAGTGGCCTCTTTGGGAGCAAGCATGCTGCTTCTGTGCACACCAGGAACATGCATAAGCACACACACAGTACCTGATCTTGCTTATCTCAGGAAATTCTGTATGAAGCTTACACATACATCAACAAAGCAGTGGTATTACTTCCTCAGGGGAGTCTGGTTTAAAACTAAATAAAGAATAACTCCAGATGTCCCCTGTGCACTGAAGAATCTTGCATCCTTCCAGGTAATTGAGCTACTCTTTTCACCAAACAACACATTTACCTTCTAGAAGTTCTGCAACTCCAGGCAGCAGCATCTATTCTAATCTCGTGCACTTGATCTGAAAAACAAAAAATAAAAATTTTAAATTATTTAGCTTTAAGTGCGAAGAAAACATTAAGCAAACTTTAAGTTAGTGAAAAATTCCTTTTTTCATTATATCCTGTGTCCAAGAGCATTTCTCATCATAATCAAAACAACTAGGAAATTCATTGACACCATACAGGGGCACTGTTATCAAATACATTTTTACTACTAATTTTAGCTTTAAGCAAAGTCTGGATGAAATCTAAATTAATAAGTGGATTTTATTCCCACGTCTTTCACATTATGCTTTGGAGCCTTTGCAGCATTCCCTTGATGAATTTTGCTTAATAATAGTAGGCTGAAAATATCTCCCTGGGATAACTCTAGAAAATACCTACAGTCCATGTTGAGAACAGAATTTGCTAACAGCGCTTCATAAGAAACCCATACCTAGTTCCAGGGTTCCCTCAAAAATGCGCAATTCTCAAGCACTCATGTAACTATTGGTAAGCCCAGGACACTGTCGCCAGATTTGTGACCACAGGAAACATCAGACTCTAAAGTCAGACTGAGTCCTCTCTTCCTAAGCCCCAGCTTTCTGGCAGCACATCACCAGCAGATGTAGACTGCCCGAAGACCTGCTCAGCAATTGGTTCAGCAACTATCTGGAGTTATGGGCTCCAGAAAGCCTGGTTTCCTTCTGGATCCTTAGGCAATAACAGAAGGGATTGTGAAAAGCATGCACGTCCTTTCCTCACCTTCCAGGTGCTACTTCTCCCTTTTTTATTATATATCCTATATATTATATTATCTATGCACATAGAAAGTGTGGTTCTGTGTTCTGTGTTGTGCAGCTATAAATATAATATTCAGGGGTAGCTTTGGAACCACTACATGTTTGTGAGTTCTGTTTGTGAAGTCTCCATCTGACAACATGTCAGTGATGGATGCATTTTAGTTGCTGTCCCAGTCATTTGTGAACTCAGCATGCTGCATCTGAATCAGCAACAGTGTGTGCTGATTTTAGGTATAAATATTAAAATGAATAACAGCAATAATGTTAAACCTCTGGACAAGGGGCAGAGGGATCTTGGAAGACCAAGTAGGGCCCAAGAAGCATCTCTGTTTTCCTCTCCTAACTTCCCTTCTACTGCCAGTCTGACCTTATTGAAGTCCTGAGAGTTCTCTACAGACAATCCCTTGGCAGAGAGATGGTGCACTGGAAGGGAGCACTGCACTAAGAGCACGAGGACTCCTGCCCTGAAGTCCAGGGACTCTGCACATCTCACATTGTTCTGTCCTGTTCATGTCTCTGATGGGCATCAGAAGTTCCAGAAGAATAATAATTTGAACAAAGGTTTCAAAAGGGGTGACTTGTTTAGGAGAAGTTAACTTTGTATGTATTTACATCTAATAGGGCAACAAATTTTGATAATAGTGAAAACACTAGCCACTATCTTTTTAAAGAGATAATTGGTCTATCTCTGAAGCATGTTATCTGCAAAGTGAAGCTTATTCACACAGATTCTGTGCAAGAGAGTATATATACATATATGTATAAAAGTATGTATGTATGAATGCATGTATATATGTATGTAATTGATATTAAATTAATATAAATTACGCACATATATACATACATTCATATGTATGAATGGAAATACAAACCTGCTTAGACATACTTCCTTTTTTTTCTTTTATCAACATTTGATTTTCTTATTTTTAAAATAAAAAATGTGAGCATTTTAGTATGAATGGCCACAGATATCCCCAGCATGGCCAGAGAAAGCAAGATAAGCAGAAAGTAAAATTTGTCTTCCCTGATTTATAGTAAGATTTGTTCACTGAATTTTGGCACTTGACCTTGGCTTCGATTCTGCTTCACTGTCTCTGCATCCCACCTCATGTTGCTGTCTGTGATGGAGTGAATGGTCTTCCAGCAGAGAGATCTCTGAAGCATCAGCTAATTAGAATTTCAGCCTTCAGAAACATTTGACAAATTACAACAAATGTTGGTAGATCAGCAAGGCATTTCTAAATTGTTTCCCTTTGCTGATTTGCAAAGCACATAACGTGCAAGGTGAAGTGTTTGCCCTTCTGCTCCTGGTAGCCAACTGACCTGCATGCAGACACAGAGCTCCAGACTACAGGAACACTGCTGTACCTGCTGCCTTTGCCCGGGGAAGAGAGTGCTGCTGGAGGGAATAAAGCAGAGATGGTGTAAAGAGCAGGCAGGAAGCTGCAGCTCAGCAGGGCAGAGGATGGGGATCTGCTGGGGAACACGGCTGTGACAGCAAACAGGGAGTGGCTGTAAGGGAAACAGATGGGAAGAAAGGCAGATGAGAGATTAGGATTCAAACACATTGTAACCCAAACTTTTTTAAATCAGATGGTCATGGAAAAATGTAGTTTGTTTCCAGTCACTCCTAGAGATTGAACTGGATGATCTCAAGGACTCCCTTACAATAAATATTACTTTTGGTTTAGCATCAGCCCTCCAAATTGCAAGTGTTTCACTGTAGAGTGAAACACGATCAAATGGTTTCCCTAACTAGGCAAAGACGATTGTGGCGAAAAATGCACATAAAATCAGATCTTCATGAGAACCCAACAGAAAGGTGATTTATTTATTTAAGGGGCCATATATGAAATGCTACAAATAGGATTGGACTTTTTGAAATCAATATTTTTAAAATTTAAATCTCACATTGCTATTTGTATATAAAGTTCTGTAGCTACTATAGAAAAATTCACATACAAGAATTTAGAACCAAAGGATCTATAAAGACTTTAATAAATTTAAAAAAACCAACCAGCAACAACAAAACAAACAACCAACCACAGAGAAGAAACTTGTTTAAAGAACCTGCAGGAAAAAATAATTTCGGTGTGGATGACAAATTCATAGAGCAGATAAAGCAGCACATAAGGAATCCACGTCTGCTAGACCAAGGCTCTGAATTAACTTTAGAAGATGGAGCCAGGAAGCAGCAAAGAGGATAAAATGAACCATGTGTCCTGGAATAATTAGATAATTCTCTGACACAGCCCACACATTTTGGCTGGTTCAGGCCTGTTTCATGGCTGGTTCCCTGTTTTCCAATGTCCCTCGCTCTGGTCTAAGTTCCTCTGCAACCACAAGCAGATGTTCTCTGGACTAAAATTCAGAACAGAGAAAATAAGTTATATTGAAAGGTTTAAATAACTAGTGGGGTCATGAGCAATCTGCCCCGAGTTGATGATGCTTTGGAGACGCTTTGAGGGCAGATACATAAGCATGAAACGGGAAGGAGGCGTCATTTTCTAGATCTAAATAGACCACAGACTGTGCTCTTAAAACATCTCTGCACGTTCATGGGCAAAAAAGGCAAGGGAAAACAGCACATCTACGTGATTATTTCCCAAGATGTTGTACTCATAAAAAAGTTCATTTGTCATTGAGATGATTTATTGTGTTCTTCACTTGGAGCTATTGTCAGTCCACAAGAGCTATTTCACTAATTTACAACTGTGTCAAATCAAAGTTTTACAGATCTGTCATTTTATCCGGATTATTTTTAGTGCAGGTGTTTTGCTTACACAGAAGGAAGCAGCAATATATTGTGATCAAAGAGGACTTGAAAGTCCAGAGTGCCAACAGCGGCTCTCCATCAGGTGCTAGCTGACTCATTGGCTTTTAATGTGTAACTGAGGACCAGCAATCGAGGCAGCAGTTGATAAGACTGTCTCACCGAAGTTAACAGGAATGAACAAATGCTGTCCTAATGAATACTGATGCTGACTCAGTTAAAGCAGTAGGAGATTGTAATAAAAAGTGTAGGG
>NW_005054324.1:3144037-3146117 GCF_000277835.1 Geospiza fortis
GGGGCCGGGCTGCCCGGGGGAATGGGACGCGGGGACCGTCCGTGTGTCCCGTCGGCAGAGCCGGGCAGGGAGGTGCCCGCCGCCGTCCCGGGAGGGACCGCGGGCGCACGAAATGCAGCGAGCAGACCAAACCTGCGCTTGTCTTTGCAACGCTGCTGCTGCTTCTTGTAACTTTCCCGTAGTACATCCGTGGATGGCACTGCCCATGGGTAGATCTACTTAACTATATTGAAACACTGTTGTTCTCAGACTTATGTTGGCTTTATCCCCTTGTGTCATAGTTACTAAATAAGTGGGCTTATGACATATCATTTAAGAAAGATCACTTGCAGGTAAAAATGTCTGCTCAGGGCACTAAATACAACGTGAAATGCTTTAAAATATATAATATGTGCTCAGTTATGTGATATTGATCAGGGCAGTGAAACCAAAGGTGCTTTTTTTGCATAAGGTAATTATGAAATTGCTGGAATTTCTCTGAAACAAGGATGAGGTTTTTTGTATCAAATGTCACACCAAAACTTTCCTGCAACTTTTTTTTTTTTTTTTTTTTTGCTCTCTGGTCACTGATTGTGTGATGGATGTGATTTTAAGTTTTGTAGTACTGCACTTCGTGTTCATGCAATCTTTGTACTAAAGCAGTGTAAAACCCCCAAGTTTTAATATGAAAACATAAAGTGAGGAATGAAAAGTGATGCATATTCCAAAAAGGAAAGGGGAAAAAAAGAAAGTGGGAGTTTTCCCCACTATATGGAGCCATATGTGTGTTAGTCCTTCCGTTCAACAGGAAGGACAGTTCCTGAAGACCCATAAGTGAGTGCCACTGCTCACCCACACAGCTTCACTAGTGTGGGCTGTGGAAGCCTTTTATGATGGTACCAGCACCACAGACTAATACAAACAGAAGAAACAAACAGGAATTTCCCTACCCATGAGCAGAAACATTGGAGACTGGAAATAAATAATTTTCACAACAATGAAAATTGGCCCCTATCAGTAAAATTTCAGCTAAATTTATTGATCTCTCAGTCATATTCAATTTGCTTAGATTATGCCTTACTTAACACAGTAATGTGTTAAATGTGGCTGGGTGCCACATTATGCCAGAAGTTTCAGAGAATGGGGCAGGCCTAAGAAGCCAGTCTAACAAGTAAAGGCCTTTCATGCTGCTGTCTTTCCCATGGCCAGCTTTTTCTGGGAAAAGCACATGGCCAGAATATCTTTGTGCTGATTTCTGCCTCGTTTAAGACTTTTGGGACTCTTTGCAACCTTTGTGAATTAGAAGAACATCAATATTTGCTAAATTTAGCATGAGGTAAGTTTTGGCCCTGTACCAAAGTAACCTGGGATCATGACAGCTTCTCTGAGGTTTAGACTGACCTTTTCTTCTTCAAATCAATATGAACAGTGAAAAGCAGAATGGGGAGTAAGGGGTTTGGAATGTGGTTCGTTTGGAGCTTGATTCTTCATTTATTACTTGGCTTGAAAATTTCTGTGGCAAATAAAATTCCTAATCAGATTTAGAAAGGAATTACCAAAAATTGCATGGTACCAGTAGTGAGAAACAGCATCATTAATAGCATGGCCATATGAAGAGGCCATGCCCTGAAGTTGTTGTGGGGTATGAACATCCACTGCTTTGAGCAAGTCCACACTACAGACCAAGCTGTGATGACTTTAAATTTGTAACTGTTATTAACTTTTAGTAATCATCTGGCTTGTAAAGTCCCTTTCTGCAGCCCATGTGGGGTGTGGGGTCTCTGTTTGGGGTTTGGGCTCAGTTTGAGGTCCCAGTGTGGGGTTTGGGGGCAGTTTGGGGTTTGGGGATCCCGTTATGGGGCGATGGGTCAGTTTGGGGTTTGGGGACCTCTGTTTTGGGGTGTGGGTGCCAGGAAGGTGACCAGAGGCAGTTCTGGGGTGACGTGTCCATGCCTCGCCGTGCAGGCACGAAGGAGACGGCGTTCGTGTCGGCGGTGACGGCGGCGGGGCTGGTGCACTCGGTGACGCGCTCGTGCAGCGCGGGCAACGTGACCGAGTGCTCCTGCGATGTCACCCTGCGGCACGGCGGCTCTGCCAGCGA
>NW_005054324.1:3146178-3165950 GCF_000277835.1 Geospiza fortis
CGCCCCGTGGGTGGCGCCCCCAGCCGCTCGATCACCTTCATCGGCAAAGTGACACCAGCCAGAGGAGGTGGGGCCTTGGCTGCAGGTATTCATGGGGCCAGTGGCAAGAACATCACCAAAGAAACACGTAGAAACTCAGAATCAGAGCTGGTTTTAACCAACTAATTTCTGTATGTTAAAATAAAAGCCACAAAATAAGTAATAGATCTGTAGGACTTACATAGTAAATTGATCTTAATTGGATATTTGATATGCAGATACAAACTTGAAATAGTCTTGTTATCATCTTAATATGATATGACTTCTGTCACTGATTATTCTGTTATTATCATGACCTGCATTTATAATTCTCTCTAATACTAAATGAGATGGCCAGCTGGATCCAGGGCCTCATTAGTCATCTTGCAGTCTGCAGTCCACACCTGAGAGTGCAAGTTTAACACTGTTCAGAGGGGAAATCAAGAGTTAATATTATCTTTAAAAACATGGCATAGAAATGACACCTTCAAAGTAGCTCATTGGTTAGGACATGCATCAAAGAAGTGGAAGGAGACTGATTTTGGATGGCTTTTTTCAGTCCAAAGAACTTCCAACCAGGCTTGCAGAGGAAAGCTATGCATTTGGGTGTGTGACATTGGATTTTCCTTCCTTCCTGCAGAGGATGCAAAATGGGGGCAGCAATAGCCTATGCAGGGGGATGTGAGCCTGTAATCTAGTGCTTGGGGCTTTCATCTGGAATGGCAGAGATTTGTATTAGTTTTACTTTAAAATTACTTTCTTTGCTTTACCTTGGAGATTTCTTCTTTAATTGCTCTCTCTGGGCTCATAATACTTTAAATCTGTTCTGCTCAGTGACACAGCTTTAACTAAGGGGGAAAAAAAGAAAGGGAAAACCTCTGGTTTTGACTACACATATTGATGGACTCCATTGTGACTCCGAAATTTCCTGTAGCTGGAAGCAGCATCAGTGGGCTTTACTGTAATCAACTTTCCTATCTGCCATAGACAGGGAATAGCCATAGTAAGCCATCATAAGAGCCATGGTAGTATAATTGAAAATTACTTTAATTTGAAGTAATTTTTACAGGTAATATGTGTTATTTCATTTAAGCTGTGTTGTTGAAAAAGCAAAAAATCTTTCAGGTTCCTTCCAGCTGGAACCATTCCATGATTCCAGGTGACAGAGACCCTTTTTTATAACTGAAGTAGTTGAAGAAAACTTTAAACCAAAGTAAAAGATGAGATCTAAAAGCTATGAGTTTAATTAGATGTCAGTCAGCTAAATCACCTCCAAGGAAAGGTGATTGGTATCTTGTAGCAGGAGATGTTAATAAGAGGAACAGAAGATTAAATTATTATCTCCTTAAGGAAAGAGCAAACAGTTGTTTATCATATTTGTAGAGAGAGATAGTTAAGGAAGAAATCCATACAGTCAGCTTCCATGGACAAATATTTTGTAATTTAATGGCAAAATGTAGGATAAAGCAAATATTTTGATCACTGTCCAGAATGAAAAAGAATGTTTGTTGTTGGTACTTGGGATTTCTAGCAGCAATATTATCTGAAGTTTAGCATAACTCTTCATTTTTGTATTTTCAAATCTTAACTAGGAGTTGCTGGAATGTTGGCCTTCATGTTTTGGGGCTTACAAGACGGATGCTTTGATATCTTATGACCTTTTGTAATAAATACTATCATGTTCCTGGTTCGGTGTCTTGCAAGAGCAGTCTTCCAGGGACAGACACAGTCTTCTGTGTTTGTTGGGAGTTAGTAAGAGAACTGGTATGTGCAGAATTCTCTTATTTCTCTCCTATTTCAGTACAAAATGTTATTTTATACTTCCACATCTCATAGTTATCATATCAACATATAAAAATTTTAAAACTGTGTGTCTTTTGAGTTGTCCACTAATCCAACTCTCAGAAGGTTCAGATTGCATCCTTATTCTGGTACAAGATAAACACTCATCATCCTTTAGCAAGGCAATTTTCAGTGTGCTCAGGTGTGCATGTGTGAGCTGGGCTCTTCTGCTCCTTATACAAAAGGATGTGGGGAGTCAGGCACATATGGGTTCACTATCATTGTATTAGTATTATTTCACTACTGGAAAAATTCTGCTCACTTTTATACTTGTGGAAATTTATTTGATGTGGGACTTGTTTGGAGAGTTTGTTTTTACTGATATTCGTGGATTGGTAAGAGACTCACCAAGTTTGGAACTGTTCTTAAGTGCACCTGTGGCAGGACGTGTGTTTGTCTTCATGAATAATCATGTTAGTTCTACCAGTGTCTGAAACTGGGACATTTGATCACAGGCATTGGTTCCTGTGAAAAAACAAGTACTGGCAGTCCTTGTCTCACAGCTGAGAGCAGTGCCTGCAAACAGAAAGCTCAGCTTGGATGTGTTAAGCATTAACTGGCATTAGAGGGTATGCAAACTGTGATTCCATTGACACTCTGCTGCAAATCAGTCTCTGCTTTCTGCCCCATCTGTCTGTTCTAGCCACAGATTCCCACCCTGTGCTGCTCCCTCTGTTAATTGCACTCGATCAGTGAAAGGAAGGCAGTTTAAAAATGATCTTTCTATCAGGTTTAATTTTTGAAAAGAGCAGTGTTCATCCCTGTTCATCACTTAGCCCTGCACTCTTGTTGTGCTTGTTGTGCCACCAAGGCTGAGTGGCAATAGGGGCAGGAGGAGCTGCTCAGATGGGTCTATGGCTGACCACAATGCTGGTGGACCCAGCTCAGTCACCACCCTGCTCATTTCTCACAAGCTATCAGTCAGATCCATACCCACCAAAGAAAGCCTGTCCCAGCTTGCTCAGAATGACACATCCATCCACCAGGTTTCTGTGACAGCGCTCCTCTGAAGCTCTCCATGGAATTTTGTTTCATATGGAGAAGCCTCTCACTAGTTCGTGACTAATTGAACAGATTCACCATATGAACCTAAAATGTGAAACAGAACACTGGTTGTGTAGTCAGTCATGGTCCCAGTAACTCTGCAGTCTCTGTGCACTGCTGAGACACAGGTGTGTCCCACCTGAAGGCCATGTTGGCTCTATAGGTACAATCTTAGGTTTGCTTGCACCATCAGGAGATGACTAATCCCTAAACTTTGCCAGATGTTCAATTATGGGAGATTTTTCATTGAAGTTTACATGATAGACTGAGATGCAGTAGCATGTTCTGTGATCAGGCAAAGCAAAATGTCACCTCCCTGCGCTGGCAACTTAAAGTATATTGGAGTCCAGGCTTAAAATTTGCCCATCCTAGCAGCTGGTAAGCAAGACACTGAATCACATTTGTGTTTCTTTCGTTCATCTGCTCATTCATACACTGCTAATGTATGCCACATTTTTATATTCTGATATCAGTCTAGGAGTTAAACATCAGTTTCTGCTCCTATTTTGAAACTCTGTCTTCCTCTACCTTTGCTTAATTCATCCTCAGAGAAAGACTCTGAGTGTCATCTGCTGGGCTACTTGCCCACATGGCCCTCAGCACCTAGCAGGCATGTTCAGAGCTTCCTCTGACAATTTCTGGATCCTTCTGCCCTTAGTAATTAACTCATTATACTGCAGTGAAAGTGAGGATTAAATCTGTAACCTTACAAATCTACTAGCACAATATGATTTAAAACTACTTTGAAATTCTAGTTACTTGACAAAAATAACTTATCATTCAAAATTGGAAAAATGTTATTAAATCCTTTCTATTTTTAAGTTGAGTGTAAAATTTATCTTTTGATATTGTGTTTGATATTCACATTTTATTAGGTCATCTGTCTTCTGACAGATTTTTCATCCTTGTATTTTAAATTCTCATCTGACCCAATCACTCTTACATCTTAATGAATCATATTTTGACTACCCAGTGATTTCATTGTTGACAGATTCTTGAGATATGAGCAAGGTCAAGTCTGTCTATTAAAGAGACACTAGTCTGTGTAGAAGAGATGGTGAGTATCTTCCAGTATTAACTAGCAGCTGATTGGCCACTAAAAGAGTCTGTGTGTGCTCATGGGTTTGCTTGTTGCAATATTGTTATTTCTTCCAGTAGTGGAGAAAATCTCCAACTGCAAAAGCAGCCCACAGCATGTGGAAGTATTTCCTGTACAGGAGTACCCCTTTGCCAGGTTTAGTTTGTAAAGGCTGTTCTAGGTCAAGGGCACATGCCTGCTCTTCCTTGCTAATGTTTTTTGTGAATGTCTTGCATGTTTGGCTTCCATAGTAACCTCCCCCTAAAAATTGTTCCTGTTTATTCACCAAAGATGTGACTCCAAGCAAACACTTTGGTCATGTGGTTTTTTTAAGGTTTGTAGAGTTTTATGCAAATGCCAGCTCAAGATTGAGTCAACACCTTTGGGGCAGAATGTGCCAGGAGGCCTCAATGCCCAGTGAAACCAATGGAGTAACCATGCTGGACTCATCCCAAACTTCAGAGACCACAGGCACCATGATGAAAAGTCCCAGTTTAGCATATAGAATAGAAATAGCTCATTTGTTTTGCTGTATGCCTTGGAATTTTGGAAATTGAGGATGGCATTTGTGCTGCCTGAGCTACCAATATGGAGTCTGGGACTTGAGTGTTTTTCTGGTCCTGCAGAGGAGCAGTGGGGCCTGGTAGCATTTCAGGTATCAGATGTCACTGCAGAATCAAGGCTTAGGAACTGGCACAAATGAAACTACTTTCTCAGGGGCAACCAGAAGAGGGTGTTAGATTTTTCTTCTTT
Source organism: Geospiza fortis (assembly GCF_000277835.1). Taxonomy (NCBI): domain Eukaryota; kingdom Metazoa; phylum Chordata; class Aves; order Passeriformes; family Thraupidae; genus Geospiza; species Geospiza fortis. Next base: position 3,150,914 of record NW_005054324.1, read on the forward strand.
TTGTTTAGTTCAGTTTCAGAAAGACATAGACTGACAGCAGCTAGTATATAGTATGTGTGGAGGCTGAGTTTTTTCCCCCATGTTTTGGTAAAGCTAGTTCATTCAAAGAGGATTAATTTCAACATGCATTGGCCTTGATGCATGAGGAGTTTCAAGACAAACTTACTATGAGTTAATTTAAAATCCACACTTACTGTTAAATTTCCCAATTGCTTTGATTGTGGAAATTAAATATGGGGAGAAAGGTTAGTAAAATGGAAGATGGCAACATGGGTTTTCTACACTACTAACCAATGGCCCTTATGAATCTACAGGATGGCTCCAGAAGGTATGTTAATGCAAATGTTAAACAAACCAAAAATTATGATATCTGGTACTACCTCAGTACATGTGGGATTTTTCAGTGCCTTTTTCAAACTCTAATATTTGTCATTAGAGGGTTGTCACAAGACTAATTGTATGATTTTATACTATGACTACTGGATGTTAGAGAAGGAAGTATTGTATTGATTGTCTCCTGAGTGTTTGAGTCAGTCTCAAGATAAAGGAAGTTACTGCCTGTTTACAGATCCCAGTTATTTGAGGCTTGATATCCTACAAACTGAGCCAAAATTGTTACATGTTACAAAAAGCTTAACACAGGATTCAGGTTCCCATTGGTGGTCAGACAGTTACTGTTCAGCCCAGCCCTTGCTTCTGCACGGGTATGGAAAAGTAACTCATCTAAGTATTTAAGTATTTACTTGTTGGCAAGAATTTAAGTGTTGGCAAGAATTTAAATGTTGGCAAGAATTTAATTTAAGTGTTGGCAATAACTGTGAAATCTTGCAAAGACATTGACAGTTATAAAAGTAATATGAGTGCAGCTACATAGTTGTGTTAAACAGAGCCATTACGAAACTGGAAACACTAGGAACTCGTACTAGAACTAGTTATGCCTAAATTAAAAGAACAGGGTTTAAGACTATAAGTGAGAAGCACCTGAGATTTACTACAGATTATCTGAGCCAAAGACACCTCTGCTAAGCCATGGCGGGTCTTTTGACAGACTTTCTGTGAAGCCTGGAGATGTGGACATCCTCCTGCTCTTCCAACAGTTTGCCCAGAGATGCCTCCTCCCGTGCTGCTTTGGGTGCTGAGCCACACTGGCTGCCCAGGCACTGCTGTGTGACTTCAGCCATTCCTGTGGCCTTAGTTACAAACAGGGCTGTCAATGTTTAGTGGTCTTCATGGTAGCTGTAAAGTACCATTAAAAGGCAACATAACTGGATACTTGTCCAGTAAGTGTCTTCCAAAATAGGAAGGGTGCCATGACCTGCCCTATCCTTGCTTTCCCCTTCTGCTGTTCCCCACTAGACTGATCCTTTTGCCCATGAGAGTCATTCCAGCAGTGGGAGGAGCAACACAGGACATGTCATTCAGGTATTTAGGATCCTCCAGAATGAAAAGCGATCCAGAAATCACAGCTTTCACTATTCTGATCAATATTGCTACATTATGGCCATTGCAAACTGCAAATGAAGATCATGCCTCTCATAGTGGGGGTCCAGGACTGGAAACCTGGTTCCTAACACGTGCTCTGACTTCCCTGTTGTGAAAATGGCAGTGGCAGCTGTAATATTAAATACTTTGAGACCTCTGTGCTACTGATGTCAGGCAGCACTCCTGATGAATGAAAGAGCACATCCAAATGTTGTTCTCCCTTTGCTTTCAGGCTGTAGCAAAGCTGATGTCTGTGGATTGCCGTTGTCATGGTGTTTCTGGGTCCTGTGCTGTGAAAACTTGTTGGAAAACCATGTCATCCTTTGAAAAGATTGGCCGGTTTTTAAAGGAGAAGTATGAAAACAGCATACAAATATCAGACAGACTTAAAAAAAAGCTACGCAGAAAAGAGAAGAGCCAGAGAAAAATACCAATTGGGAAGGAGGACCTGCTGTATGTGAACAAATCGCCCAATTACTGCGTGGAAGACCAAAAACTGGGGATCCCTGGCACTCAGGGCAGGGAATGTAACCGCACGTCGCAGGGGCCCGAGGGCTGTAACCTGCTGTGCTGCGGGCGTGGGTACAACACCCACGTTGTGCGGCACGTGGAGCGCTGCGAGTGCAAGTTCGTCTGGTGCTGCTACGTGCGCTGCAGGAGGTGCGAGACCATGACTGACGTACACACCTGCAAGTGAGGTGAAGGACAGGAAACACGGCTGGACCAGCCAGCCAGTGTGCTGCACACAGCTCCTGCCATGGGGGCAGCAGTCACTGTCACCATGCGGGATTTCAGAGGGATCTGCCTGGGGGGAACAGGTACTGCCGCACCATGGGTAGTCCAAGTGTGCCTCGACTGAAAGGACAGCTGAGTAAACATCAGGCTGCATGCAGGGACAGCTTAAACAGCAAAAAGGACTCCTGATGACACATTTGAACGTGTTACTCCATAAGCAGAGGCAGATGCTAAACTTTTCAAGTATTTAATAGACAACAATGTCCTCAAGATCTGTGTGGCGCAATGGAGAAATCTCAAGATCTCATTAGACAGAAGAGTCAAGAGAGTTTGTAAAACACATTAGACATAGTCCTTATGTCTTTGCTTTTAAAACTGGGACTAGATGGATCCACTAGATAGTTCATTTCTGCAGACTGCAGAAAGCACAAAGATAGGGAAATATTTCAGCTGTTGAGAACGAAGCATTTGCTTTGCAGCCGTTCAGAAAACTGCCTTTTGCATAATGTGCAGAAAAGCATCAGGAAGTGAGGAACGTGTGTGACTGCAGAGAGCTCACAGCAGTGTCTGCCTGGAAAAGGAGGGTCGAGCTGTGCCCAGGGGAGAGAGGAGCACAGATTGGTGAATGTGAATGGGGTACCAAACAGCAACCTCAGGATTTTTAACTGGTTGTCCTTCAAATACACAAGGGACAGGCCTGAGAAGGGACAGAAACACAGTTTGATATTTGAAGGAAATAAAACCCTCTGCAGGCATTTCCTGAGTATCTGAGCACACATTTTGCGAATCAGCTGGTTGTCACCCCACTCTTGAATTCTATGCAATAACCTGCCACATTCAACCATCCCACTGGTGGTTCACCATCATTATGAAAACCACATGAGATTTAGCCCAAAGGAATCTGCCATAAAGAAAAGGATTTTTTAAACAGATTTTCTTCATAGAATCAGCAGCTAGAATTTTTCATTAGGTTGCACCTTCAGTAAGTTCAATGCACAATATAATTTATGGATTGGCTCACACCACTAAAATATTTAAACTGTTAATGATAATACTTTCTCTGTCTCCATATGTTGGCTTAATTTTATTTTACATCTGTGAAAGGTTGTTTATTTTTATGCAGTGATTTAATGCCTGGCTTAAAAAGCATCATGTAAAAGGATTACTGTTTAATTGTGCAAAGAACTATTTTTGATAAGACAAGAAAGTTTATATTTTGTAAATATTTAAATTATGCAAGTTATGTAAAAGGTTTCCACAACAAATGTGATAAGACTACAGCCCTTGAGATTTGTTGGTTAGATATTTGTTAACATTGTAGTAACCTTCAATTGAATATTGTTTGCATGTGCTGGGGGAAATTAGTCAGAACTGCATAAATGTTACAGTTTTTAATCATCAGGGTAGTTGTAACTATTGCAGTTCATACACACTGATGAGAAACACTTGCTACGATTTTCTAAATGGTCAGTTAATTAGTATTCTGCATACTTTCTTTTTTATTATTCTCTTAAATGCATTTTACAAACACTGAAATCACAGCTCCAGCAGTAAGTACTCCCACTGAAATCCAGGGAATTTGGCAGGGTTTGCAATCCCTTAACTTCTTCCATACTAACAGCCAGCTTTTAGAAACTTGGGACAGTTTGGCTGAGGCCTTCAAAGTTACTTTGAAGAATTCATTTCCTAGTCATCAGTCATTTTCCCAGGAAAGATGGTGACCAGATTCTGAACTGTCACTCTTTATTGGATGTGTAAGTCAGGAAGAAGGAAACAAAATCTTCTGTGTTGTGGTATTTCACTGCCTTATGTGGATTATTTTAGGAACATCAGTTCAGCAGCAATGAAGTCCATTATCTGCTATTTGGAACTTTACTCCACATTTGGCCAGTCCATCTCCATTGGCCTGACCAAATTATTATCTTGGGACCACAAAAAAAAATCTGCTGTCTGTGGGGAAGGGTGCTCAGCATGCCAGTAAGGCACTGTCACAGGAGCTTTCAACACCATCTCTGTGAAAACTTGGATAGGGAGGACATACCACAGTGGAAGACCCTGAAGAGAGAGCTGTGAGCCCAGGTTGTTTCAGCAGTGAAAATAAACCCACAGGCTCCTCAGGCTGTGCCACAGGACTGATTGGCAGCATGGATGGGAGATGACTAAACAGCACTAAGTCCTGACAGAACAATACCATACTCTCTGCTGAGACCATACTTCAGATAATACAATTTTTGACACCTAAAATAACCTTGAAATATTATTTAAACTCAGTAGTTTGTTGGGTTTTTTTGGTTTGGGTGGTTTTTTTTGGCTTTTTTTTGGTTGGTTTTTTTTTTCCTGTTCATTGATTGCAAGATCAGCAGGAGAAAGAGAATTAAGCACCTGCTTTGGCTGCCTCCAGGGATCAGAAACTTCCCAGAGGTTGGAGTGATTTCTGTGCATTTTACACAGTAGACAATGTAGTTGGACTATTACAGTGCTCTGTGCTGATCCCTACCTCTCTCCCTATATATTCTAATTCCCTGAAACAGAATTTTCATATCTGCATATTTCAAATGATAATAAAGAGATGATGTTCATTTTATTATCTAATATACTACAAAACTTCAAACACAAGGTGTAGTTATATATGTGGTGGGTTAGGTCCTTTTGAGGCATCTATGAAAACTAAGACATAAATCAAGAAATCCACGAAGTTTTTCAGTGGGGTGATTCAGCTGCAAGGACCTGGGAACTTGAGACTGTTCTGATAAAAAATGCTGAAACATTCAAGGCTAAAAAGGATAATTAAAGATTGCTGTAGCATTTGGTAGGAAAAAACATTTGGAAGCTATGTTCCACAGAAGATAGCATTCTCTTCCACTGCCATCCCTCAAGCTCAAAGAGGAGTCATGATCCCTCCTCAGTCTGGAGTGCCTTTCTTCATATCTTTGCATGAGCCTGTAGCCATATCATGCTATGGACAACACCCTCAGAAAGGAACAGACCTTTCTGAGGCAACAGGTGATTACAGATTTAGAGATTATAGCAACTGAAATACAAGATTCAAGGAACTGATTTGCATGTTCTGGAGAGGAGAACATAGGGCAAGGAAGAATGTAAAAAGATACCTAAGTGGAAAGTCATCCATTTTTAACTTGCTAAAAAGTAATTATTTTCAGCTAAGAAGATTGGGACAGCACATGAGCCAACCCACCTAGATACCCAGTTAAGCACAGGAAATGATATCTGAGGAATCTGTTTCAACCTGAGTCTATGAAGGATGCCTTAGATCTTTGGAACCTGGAAAGGGATAACTACAGAGGCAGCAAGGAAAAACTAAAAGTGGCTTTAATGTTATCAGAAATGCAAAGAAGCATCTCAAGTAGAGCATGTTCTCTCTTTCCATTTTTCACTTTTTCAGCCCCCCAGGGAGGCAGGAGCAGGAGTTTGTGCAGCCTCCCCCAGGGAGGCTGAAGCTTAGGAGTTTGTGCCCTGCTGGCCTGGTGCTCAGAGGGTGAGAAGCAACGTCCCTTACATCCCTTGTACAGCATCAGGAGCCCCTGACACCTCATGGTACCCCTGAACAGGTCAAGAGCTCTTCTCACACTTTCCTGCTTCAGCCTCAAAATTCCCATCTAGCCTTACAGGTTTCTTCAAGTTTCTTTAACAGGCCCCTTGCATTCAGGCTGGGTATGGCCTTAAGCCTTAAAACTGAAGGATTTCATCAATAAGAAGTCCTTTGCTTAGCATCCACCTTAGCCATGATCTAAGTCAGTTAGGGAGGCACTGCAGCCCTTCCCATCCTTACAGAGCAAAGTCAGTCAGCACTTATGGTGGCAGTATTACTTCCCCTTTTGAAATTACCCACCTGGCCTCTTATTAATACACTCATTCTTGAAAAACATTCGGACTGCAGAAAACCCAAACAGTTCAGGAGACATTACATACACATCAAGCATTTAGCAGTCAATTCAGTGTTTGAGGAAACTAAGTGCCACAGTAAGACATCTAGAAAGCAAAACATGCTGAGCAAAATAAAGCTTTTTCCAAAGCGGCAATCAGGAAACTAAGGCTGTAAAAGGGTCTGCTTTTCCCAGGGGAAAAAAAAAAAAAGCTGGATCATGAAAGACACTAGGGAAGGTCCAGAGGGTACATCAAGGCAGAGACCTCCTTCAGTTTCTTTTTTAGGACTCGTATTAATCCATATAAAGCATCACTAGTAAAGCAGTTGAGAGCTGTGATTTACATTGAAGTCATCTTCAGGTGCCTTGAATCCCAGCTGGGTATTCCTTGCTGAAGATTAAGCTAAAACCTTCTTGTGTCCTTCCCCCCAACTCTTCTCACAGCTCTACTTTTTAAGGCAGACATACCTCACAATCTTTCTCTTCTCTTCCCTTGCTGCTCTGTTCTCAACAAGCCTGCAAGATGCTACAGATGTTCCCATCACCTGAGTTTCCATATAGAAAACATGGCTCCTGGAGCTTTGTCACACACAGGTATTCGTGCACCTGTACCTTCAACTTTGCAACTGATTTCCTATCCCCAGCTGGAGAGAGGCCAGAATAGTATCTTTGTGCTTGGCAACTCAAATGAAATGCAGATAGATCACCAGAAAGTCTCAGTGATTTCAGAGAGTTCATCTCAGCAGCAGGATACTGTAACTCAAGGCACAGAAGGCAGGACCAGATCTTGCAGCAAGTCAGTAGAGCATGATGATGGAGAAAAACAAGGAGACCCCATTTGTATGGCCACTCCAGTACAACTTCTAAATATCTGGCAAGAGACTTATTAAATATGATACCATACAGCTTTGAGGACATGGTTTAGAGAGTAAGAGGAAGATTTCCATCAAAATTTTAGGACAATTATTTAAAATGCAACAAAAATAATTCTACCATTTCATTGTTTTAAAATACATTGTTTAAAAAGTTTGTTGCAGGTACAACTTTTTAAGGGGTTAAGAGAATCCTGATATCTTAACTCAGATTGCTAATAAAGGCACACATTCTCCATTTAATTTGCAGAGGAAATTTTAACTTTTTAATTTGAAGAAAGATGAAATATTCACTGGTATTCAAAGCCATAATAATGAAGACAAATGTAATCCAGGGAAATTACTAATGTAGCCAAATAGGGTTTCTTCCTCTTAAAACCCTGCTGAGTAACTTCAAAATTATTTTGTATTATTCTGGATAGCAGCATAGCCAATACTGGCATACACACCAACAGAATTGAATTTCTGTGAAAATTCCAGGAATTACACTATTACTTTTTCACTACAGCTTTAAGTAATGAAATAGAATTTCAAACTGATTAGAAAAGGGGATTTTACTTCAATGAAAAAATACATATGATTTTAACACAGCCTCATACACAGGAAAATCTGGAAGATTTAACAAAAGCAGTTGCACTGTGTCAGGTGCATTTATAGCTATTTCACATTAATATTAAGGGAAACCTACATTATTTAAAAAGTTAGTTAAACATAGAGAACAACTCAGAATCCAGTCTTACTCTGGTATCAGAGATTATTTATTTTTCTTACAAGGTAATTCTCAATATTGCTTGAAATTTTTAGTGCACAGAATTTGACTCAGAAAATATCAACAATAATACTATTTCCAATGCCTCTTCAAACTCACTGTGGGCTCCTGAAAAATACTTTGTGGCTTTTGCCCCATAGTACTAGCTTGAAGTTTTTGAGGAATATACCAGAATTCATAACACAAAGCTCCAGGAGATTGCAGCCAGTTCTGTGTCAGCCCTAATTTTGTGAATATGGATACAATCAGTTAGTATGGTATAATTTAGTCTCAGGAAAAGTTCAAGCTGGCCCTACTTAAAAGAAATACAAGTTTAGAAAGAAAGCAGGGTCTTCACACAGCTCTGATATAAGCTGAAGAATAAGGCCACTTAAACTTGGTCCTTTTTTTCCATTAAAAAAAAGGATGAAGGAAACATTGTCAGTTAAGTTTACAAGTCACACACTGCAAACCCAAGACACACTGCGCTCTCTGACATTCCACTGAAGAAGAGATTGCCTCAGCTCATGAGAAGCACTGTAGGTGGTGAAGGTGCACAGCTGTGTACCCTGAAACAGCTCTCACTAGAAGGCAGACTGCTTTCTAACAGGTTCTTTGTGATGGGAAATTTATTCCTGATGTTAGAACCAAAAGAGGAAGCTCTTCCATTACACACATCCACTGCAGCTGAACTGCCATAGGGAGAATCAATGGTTAAGCAGCAGTACAAAAGCTGCAGTAAAAAATGCAAAATTTAGTGACAATACTGCTGCTTAATGTGCCAGTCCCTTCTATAAAGCAAACATTTTCAAGTTAAATACAAATTCTTCCAAGCTGCTTTTAAATATCACACATACTATTTACATATTTACCTTAGTTCATCCCCTAAAGATAGAAAAAAAATTCTCTTGTGCTTTTCATGGCATATCTGTGTTACACTATCATGTAGTCTTCCTTTGCTGATCACTCAGTTTTGATAAGGGATTACAAAATAAATTTTTGGAGCACTTGGTATTAGAACAACCAAATAGTTTTAATAAAAATTGATGATCCCATTAAAAAGGTAGAGGATAAAAAAAATTAAAGCTCCTTATTAATGTATTACTAAAATCTGCAATATTCCACCAAGTTTACATAGTCACAGCAACATTGCACTGTTAAGAGGACAGTACATTTGTCACAATCTGTTTATTGTCCACATACATTATTTATTAGCCAGTTATCTACAAGTATTATTTACCACAGGCAAACTAAATACTGTGCTTTTAAGAAACCTGCATAGAAATGATTGGATGTTTCTTTTATTTTGGACATATTTACAAAAAGAATTTCTATGTGTGTCAGCAATAAATAATCCCAATATTCAAAATGTCAGTGCTCATGCACACACTGACAAGATGGCTGCATGCTTTAAAAATAATTTTTACAGTACAGTCTCCTTCATAGCCCTCTCTCTAATAACAGCAGAAAGTGCATTGTCTTCCATATTCTTTTTCCTTTTCTTCTGTTTTCATTTAATCTTGCTTCTGAGGGATACAGCCTTCCATCTCAACAACTTCTGGCCAGCCTTCATACTTGTTTGTGTCCTTGTTATTCTTTATATGCTATAAATAGAAAATATCAATCTGCTGTTAACGTGAAGTCATTTATCCTTTTGCTTAAACTCACAGCTTTAAGACATGTACTTCTTTTCAGGCCACAGATAAAGAAAAAACATTACTAACTTCTTGTGCTTTGAATCAAACATAATCTGTAAGTATTCACCATTTAAAGTAACTTGCCCAGACAAGTGTATGGTAAAAAGTTAAACCATACAGGGGAAATATTTTTAAATTTTATCATAGGTCTTTGCTTAGGAGGAGAGAAGCAAGGAAATGACCAACTGCATTAAAGCATGAACCACTAGTTAAAAATAAATAAGGATACTAAATTTACAAGGCTATGAAAACAAATATAGAGATTTGAAAGAACATTTTATTTCTCCACCAAACAACCATCTACAGACAGGTAAGACATTATTGCCTCCAAGAGTCTGCCACTGTTTCTGCACTTAGTTTCCCCTGCCTTACAAAGCTAGCAGAAGAAAACACATCCTTACTCTGCTAGTACAAAGCTGCTTCTACCAGTGATTAAAGGCAACATTGACGCATGCTGAATTGTAACACCTAAACTATGGGAATATATTCTATTTTACAAATTTTGCAATGGCAGCAATTTGAGAGAGGAGCAAAGCTAACAGCTGGGAACACCAACACCTTAACTACCCACTGATCTCTTGGACGTTCACCGTTCTTAGCACATCTAAAATACAACTTGGGCAGAAAGTTTTGAATTCTTCAGGTTAATTTGATTCACTAAAAAGATCAATAATCTAATTACTGGCATAGTAAGATCTACACCATATAATTTTGTTTTTCTTATTTATGAGTCATCAAAGAATATTTTTTTTTTGTATGTTTAACAGGAGGAAAAGGAAAAAAACTGAAAATAAGACTGTGTGCCAGTACTGCAATAGATACCCATCTTGAACAAATGCATGGCACTTATAAAACATGCTATGCCTCTATTAATGCAAGCTGCTAAATTCCAGGAAGTTAAAGAATCACAAACCTGTTCAAATGGACTTTTAGTCTTAATTCCTTTCCCACCACAGAAGACCCAGTTGTCCCTGAAGCCAAGGTTAGTGATGGATGTGCTTCCTAATTCAGCGATCAGTCTCCGTGCTTCCTCGTTAAGCCTTGAACAAACCAGAGAAGTTCATATGTGAATGAAATACATGCCCTTAGAGCTTTCATTGCTCAATGCACCAGTCTGCTTTGATTCTATTTAATATACTTTAAGTCAGTCAATATTAGGCAAGATCTATCTCTAAGAATCAGGTAAGGCTGGTTCTGAAATCACCTGATGCAAAGAGCGCTGCTCTTTGATACTATAATCTCAAGGAACCAGGATATAAACCTAGCACTACATCAACAAAAGCCAAGAGCCCTCTCCTGTGAGAATTTATACATCTCAAGTTCTCTTAGCAGTTCTCCAAGCAACCAAAAAAGTCAGCCTTTAAAGGAAACATTGTTTGCAGGCTCAAGCTGAAGTCTAGATGAAGTAAAAGCTATTTTAGATTACAAGAATGAAATTAATATCTGAAATAAGTTCTCATCTGCTTGGGGCAGTTAACTCAAAATGCAGAATGCTGCCTCCAGCATGGCTCAGTGCCTGTAAACCCAAGTAGGATAATTTTAGTATCTGAAGGAAAACAGTTCTGTAGGATAAGATATCATTCCAAAATCTCCAAATAGCAGCTCTTTATTTCTTCCTTTAAGTTACTAAATGTGCCTGGTTACTAAACGACACAAAATTTCTGATTACTTCTAACTATTGAGATATGACTGTATGACTCACTTTAGCCAAAATTATGAAAATTATTAAATACTGTGCAGGTTATTTGCCCAACCCATACTCCAACTTTCTCCATCAGGGCAGCTTGATTCTTCACAATTTTGTTTCCAAGAACCGGCATTTATGTTTACTATCAACTACCAGTGGTAGCTGTAGTATTGTCAGAAAGCAGTAGATCCTGTCTGTCAGCAAGACAAGGCCAAATACAACTTGTTTAGCTGTATTCTATCTGCAAACAAACTTTCAGAATCATCAGCTGTACATGCTTACTGAAGCAAAACTAACCCTACTTATTATCTAAAATTTCAAAGAAGAAGGAGAGGAAGGTAAAATGTAAAGTAACAAAACAAGTGAACAGAACAACAGAGAGAAGAAGCAACCTTGGCTAGTACCCCAGTAAATTACTTTCTTCTTTTCTAAAAGCAGTGAATGTAAACACACTGGACTATTTACTGTAAAGATTGCATGCTGCAAAGTCAGGACTTAATCATAGGGAAGCTGCTTCTATATCAAAAATACAGACAAGTTGTAGAAAAGAAATTGAACCAAAAGAGAAAAAAAAATGTACAGACCACATTAACAAAAAAGTTAATTATTAGTAAAACAACAGAGGAAAAGGAAAGAAGTTTCCATTTTCACTGTGAAAAGCAATCCTTTGGATAGGATGACTTAAGTGAGCAGCAGACTGTAATACGTATTTGACATAATTTTTGTTATCTATTCAAACTGACCCAAGTTGTGAAAGTTGGAAGACAATGTTTCAGGAGACCTAAACCCTCTTAGGCCACATCTAGATTAATAAATTGAATAGATTTAGGGTGAAACAGTAAAACACTCAGGCCAAAAATACAAGGTTCACATTACTAACTTCTGTGACTTTAAATGTAAGGATACAGGCAAGGCTTGATAGGAAAGGTCTCTGCCATCCTGTAACTACCAAACTCTGTCTTGGAGTTGATCTGATGGAAGTGCTGGATGGAACAGACACTCTCAACCAAAGTATGCTCTAATAATCATGTTCCTATGCCTCGACCTATCTAAAATCACTAGCTTAAGAGAGAATGAGCCATCAGCAATAGAAAAATCAGCGCACCTATATCTGCTTAGTTTGAGTTTGATTTCTGTTGTGCCCAAACCACATCTGCATTATAAAATTATTAAACAGTTCCAAATCTGTCATCTTGGAAGGACAAAATCTTGTTAAAAGTGGTTGTGTGATAATGTATTTTTTCAGTATATAACAGCATGTCAAAGTTTAACCAACATTTGCTGCTTAAAATCAATTACATACTTGGTTGCACCATCATCATATGTTGCCATTAACACAATTGTTCCATCCTGGATGGTCTTCAGAAATTCAATAAGTGGTGCTACATCTGAAAAGAAAGAGAACATAAAACTGTTTAATAATAAGCAACAATTATGTATTCAAACATCTGCAATGTCCTTCTGCAAAGACATTACTTTTAAGAATATTTGTAAAGATAATATATATTTATACATAGAATATATATAAAATTTGTAAATATATCTTTATAAAAAGATGCAGACTGAGAGAAAGTGAAAATGCATCAGAGAACTCTTATTTTATAGAAAGAGTTTAATCCTTATTGTGTAAAGACATAACCACAAATGAGAACTACCCTGGAGAACAAGTCTGTCTGATTAACCACACCCTTCCCTCCTGCCTCAACTACTTATGTTTCTTTAAAGTTGCACTCTCCTCACAATTACAAAGGTAGAGGTGAAGCACTCCCTTAACTATCACCTTAAAACACACAGCAAATGGAGTCTGGACAAGAAGGAAGAAAAAAAGCACATTTGTTGTTTCTCTCTGACCAGTGTAATTGCACCTACCTCCTCCCCACATGTCAAAGAACTTAGTATCTAATAATTCTCCTGTTTTACCTGAAGGAAAAGAGAAAAAGAAACATTTGGTGCCATCAAATATAGCCAAAATTATTTTACAGATAACATGCCCAACTCCTCTTATGCTCTTTCAGACAAAGTGCTGCAGAAGACACTAGATAAATGAATTCTAACATCTCTTTTATGGAAACAGTACAGTGGTTTGTGAAAAAGTACAGGGAAAGGTAAGAGGAAAAAAGTGAGAAGATCCATGGAAGTCTTGGAGGCCAGGCTGGTTACAGCTTTAAGCAACCTGGTCTAGTGCAAGGTGTCCCTGCCCATGGCAGGGGGTTGGAACTGGGTGATCTTAAAGGTCCCCTCAAGCACAGACAATTCTATGATTCTAGGCAAAATTCTGATTTTGCTTCAAGTGGAATCTAAAATAAATGAAAACACCCACAGGCTCTAAAACCAACAAAGAATATTCAGGTCATATATCTGCCTTTTTTTAAAGTTGGTTTTGCAAAAATAGACAGTATAGCTATAGGCTGCCTTTTGTGCCATATGGAAAGTCACAAAGATTAAAATTAGACCCCATGTTTTGCTATAGACTTACTACTGTAAGTAGATTTAAACATCCAGAATAAATAGAAAAAAGTGGACAATATAGTATATCTCATCACCTTTTCTTATTATGCTGTCTACAAAGGAGTTTTGATGGAAGGTGGAGTTTTTTTCAACATATACATTCATTAAAAGTTTGGAAGACAGAGAGAAAGACTGGAGCTATAAAATACAAACATAGGTATTTTGGTTTTGAACAGATGGAGACAATTTAGGAAAGCAACATAGGATTAGGAAGTATTGTTCAAGTTGTGCTTTAGATGGTATAAATCTGAGTACAATCTGCAAATAAAAGGAATTTCTATTGCAGTGAATGACAAAGTGCTATCTCAGTGCTACAAGGAATCATTTCCTACACATTACAGACAAATGTGCCAGTGTTGACATTCAGTTCAGCTTGCAAGGTAACACAGCTAAACTTGTTTAGTTTTAACGAAAATGACAAACCCAGTACACAATTACTTAACAGGATGCATTTATGGACAAAGTCCATAGACCAAATATACTGATTCAAGTGAGGAAATATTGAACTGGTCTTTGTGTGTAGCAACAAAACTATTAAAGATGCTAAGGAAGTTTCACTGAAAACAGAGCAACAGAAGAATGCATTCTACAGTATAATTAGTGGTGGCAATACACAAGGTCAAAAGAAGTAGCATCTCATGTCTTTCTATTTCTGCATTAGGAATTTACATGATGTATCAAAAAGACAGTCACCACCACATTCCACATTACTATTTTTACAATCCATTTTTAGAAACAAAAATGCAGTGAGTTTTTCTGCTTTGTAACAAGGTGTCAGTGCCAATATCTGACATTATCTCAGTATAAATAAGCTGAGTACTTCCTTTTCTCCTTGGTGCTTGCCTTTCACCATCCCATAGTATTTCACCTTAAATTTCAGAAACAATTTGAAAATGAAGACAATCTGCCCACTTAAAATGTCACTTACCATTGACCAAGGCCATATTTATTCCTCTGCCAACATTATTTTTTACTCCACTCATTAAACTGCAACAAAATAAATACTTTTAATCAAGCAATCTTCTGATGTGAAGTATTTCTTTTTTTTAAATAGGATCAAGTTCTAAGAGAGACAGTTAAAAGACCACATGTTCATGAGTACTTAAATGAAGTAAAATCTCCTTGAACTAATCTGTGTTCTTAAAGCACCACTGAATTAAGAATAAAACATCAAGTATCCCCAGCTGTATTGATTTAATTTGATTGCTTAATCATGGTTTCAAAGTACATCTGTATTTTAAAAGTGCCACAAAAACAGTGCTGTTCATGTAGTTATATTATTAATGTTTTAAAAAATAACCAAATATTAATTTGTGGAGCTCAACACAGACACATAACCAACATTTTAAGCTTTTTTTTTTGCAAGCACACAATGAACAAAAATTATTTAATGAGTTTAAAAGCTAACAAATTATGAAAACTCA
>NW_005054324.1:3166204-3173764 GCF_000277835.1 Geospiza fortis
AACACAAAGTAATCAGAAAAAGAAAAACCTTTTTGCAACTGTGAGTTGCAAAAAAAGAGCTACTCAAGAGGAAATACACTTTTTTCAGAGCTCTGATGTATTACTTTGTACCCTTGAGACAGCTTGTGCATCATCACAAACACAACAGGCTGCAATGCAACAGCTTCCCATAGGAGGGCAGCCCTTCATCAGTTTTAGAATTCTACCACGAATTTACAGTCTACAAGTTAAGAGCTTTGGAAAAAAAAATAAAACCTCTTATGAGCAAAGCAGGAGATCATCGAAAATCAATCAAATTTCCTGGTGGACACTTAGACAGACATGACCAGTTCCCCTCTGAAGGAATTCAGAAAGATGTTTGCCAAGGAAAGCTGGACTTTAGAATCCAATATCTGTGTATTGAAGTGCCCACTTACAGGACTTTTTCCAGCAACTACTTTTTTTTTTTTCATCACTTTCTTCAGAAAAAGATCTAGTAGAGGATTTTCCTTTTTTTGGACAGAAATAGAAAAACCTCTTCTTATTTAAACAGTCAGCAAGACATTAAAACAAAAAAAAAAAGAGTCAAAAATCCCAAACAAAACAACCCTACAATCCTGAAATTAAAATATTACTTGCATCCCCACAACTTTTAATCATTGAATCAGCTTAAGTGTTCACAGATATTAAGCTCCCTATATTAAGCAACCAGAATGAGACAGTAGCATGTTTTGTAACACCAGCAGAAATACCAGGCTGAGATTAGATCAGCCTGCCCAAGGTCACCCAGCAAGTCACCAGGAAGAATGGAAAGGGAAGGAGCAGCCTGCAAGAGTGGAAAGGGAAGGAGCAGCCTGCAAGAGTGGAAAGGGACGGAGCAGGCTGTAGCCTCTGGGTGTCCAGGTGAGCTCCTGCTGAGCACCTGCAGCTCCCCAGCTACACCGGATGCTCTACTGCAAACTGACTCCCACACCAGCCAGCAAGCGTGAGCTAAGCCAGCCTTACACAGGAATGCTACTTAGTGCTAAAAAGAATCTTCTCTAAAGATCACTTGAGACTAGCCTTACAGTTACTTTGGAGAGTAAAGTGATCTTCTTTTTTTAATACATGTATTATCCTAGCTATGTGGGGTTATTATCCTATTATGTGGGGTTCTGCTGTTCACAGAGAAGCTGCCATTGGCTCTAGAATTCCTTAGCACCAGCTGCTGTATGTGCTGTCTGTACTAATATACTGTAAGCTGAGAAACAGCTAAACTGGAGTAGCTTAAATGCAAGTGGAAGGCAAAAGTGTTAAGTGTGACTGACATTTTAAAAAAATCTCCTTCCAACAACA
The DNA here is from genome assembly GCF_000277835.1 of Geospiza fortis. Classification (NCBI taxonomy): domain Eukaryota; kingdom Metazoa; phylum Chordata; class Aves; order Passeriformes; family Thraupidae; genus Geospiza; species Geospiza fortis. The sequence goes on from NW_005054324.1 coordinate 3,167,519, forward strand.
CTAACATTATGTCTTTTCTGACATGCCACCTGCAAAATCAAGTGCATTAGATTATGTTATAGGAAGCTGCACACTTGGGTTGTTCCTGCTCATTATCACCCAAAGAGGAAAAACACAGTCTAAAACTAAATATTAATATTCCCATTATGGGGGTTTACTGAAAAGTACTCAGTTAAATACTTTATGCACAGTATTACTGATAATACTGTGTCAAAACCACAGTATTATCAGTAATAATTAAAAAGAGGACTTCAAACCAAACTGTGTCTCAAGCAGTTGTTTTCCTCATTTCACTATTGTATGAATTTATTAACTTCAGCTACTATCAGCACAATTAAATAACTATCAATCATTAAAATACTATTTTTCCCTTTTGAAGACAACCTTAGAAGAAAAGTAGAAAATATGTTCTGACATTGGTACTGAGGAAATACAGTTTAGAAGATTACTTGCAAAAGACAATACAATTATTCACTGAATTACTATTAGAGGCACCAGGACAGGTTACTTAGAGACAGGTGTGCATCTGACTTGACAAAGGCTAACTAACCCTTAAGTCTATAAACCTGAAACAAAGTGCAAGCTATCTTGCATGTATTACAACAACATAAATTTCTGCATTTACTGCAGAGCATTAAGTATGCTTCATCAGAGATAAGGTTATAATGCAACCTGACCTTTTCATGTCACAAACTTTGACATGTGTTTTTTCGCATACTGTTTGCAAAAAAACCCTGATTTAAACAGCTGATTTTGTGTGCAAAGTGATCTAAGTATTTGAAAGAGACATTTAGAAACAACAGGCAAAAATACTTACACATTATCCTCTACACAAATTTTAGGTCCAACTACATTCGCTGCTCCACTTGACATTTTGAATGCAAAATGCTTTTCAGGACAAGCTTTAGAGATCCCACACTTGTATCTTGGAGGTTTTGTAGCTTTCAAAAGGAAATAAACCAAGATTTTAGAGAACACCACAGGTAGGCCAACAGACAAATACATTCTGAAGGAATTCAAGGAAGACAGCAAACACAAATGCTGTCACATCTGTAGTTACAGAGCAGTTTAAAATAACCTAAGCTCCTGAAGCACATCATTATTCCAACTTCTTGTTGTCACCCTGCTGCTTGCTCTGGCACCGTCATCAAAAGCCACAAGCCAAAACTACAAAACAGACTTTACCAGAAATTTAGGAAAATCAGGAGAAGAGGAAAATTAGTTTCTGATTGCATTTGAAGTGTAATTAAGACTTTCTTAACTATGAAAATTCATCAGTCTTTCTGTTATTAGCAAAAGCAAGGCACAGCAGTAATACATGCCTATGAATACTCACAGCGTGCAGCTGCATCCAACGCTGATCTAGCTAAAATGAAAAAAGAAAATTTTACAAGATGTTACTATTAAAGTGTCATTTGCTATATCATATCCAATAAATGTAAAATCTTCCTGTACCCCTATCTAAACAGGCTGGGTGAAATGAAGTATCAAATCCACCTGAATATTATGCTGCAATAAAAAACAGCTTTTATGCATTAGCAGAATGAAAGTGATTAGGAATCCCATTCAGAAGCACTGCTTTCATTTATGGCTCTTAGAGAACCATGGAGTCAAAAACCCACAGAGATCCAAAACCTCTGAGAATACATGGAGCTCAGGGGATTGAAGCGAATTAATTCCCTCCTTACAGCTTCACTGGGATGGACTTCCTTTCACCTAAACTGGAAGCCTGCAGTTCAGATGTATTTCAACTCAGCCATTCATGACTCCCTTTCCTGAGATATGAAGAGACACAAGTGCCCCCACCACACACACACCTGAATGACACCTGAATGACACCTCTGTCTCAACAATGATTACTAGAGATGTCTCTGCTGACTGCTTCGGACGGCAGCTCACACTGCAGTAATACAGAGTTAAAGAACTCCAGCCATGTACCAAACATTGTTTAGGAGTTTTTTTGGTAATAAAAAGCACCTTGAAAGAAAATTCTGGTTCAAAATAGACTCTGAAATTTGAGGCACCTCAACTGCTAATCTTTATCTGCATAACACATCTAAAATGTTTTGATTACTGCACATTCAACTTAACACAGTAGCATACCTACACAAGAGAAAAAAAAAACCCAAAACAAATTCTAAATCTCTTTAGCAGTAGTAAGAGCACACATTTCCAGAAACATGATTCAAGTCACCTAATTTATTACTCTACACTAAGAATGCATTTCCACTAAACAAACAACAACAAAAAAAGCAGGTAAAATTATGTATCCTTGGCAGACAAAAAAAAATCAAAATTATTATTATTATTTCATACAGAAAATAATTTAATACACATATATGTAAAAAATAAGCACATCTATTAAAGATAAATTCAATTCTTAAATTGAAGAGCTCAGGCAAAACTAACATGATATTCTTGATAAAGGCTCAAGTAAATATTAATAGATGTCCAGAGAAAACAAAGCCATCACTTACCAAATATGTGTCCTAAGTTTGCATCCATTTTTATTTCAAACACTTGAGATATGACATAAAACGTCAATAAAAATATTGCTATGACTACTACCAACTTTGCAGCACCTGTTAAAAAACAGAAAATATTTCAAAAAATTACCTGCAAATGGTAACATTAGTTTACCAAAATTAGCAACATGAGAAATGTGTATCAGATTACACTCTGGGGAACTCAGAAATAGGATGATCATTTGTGGACTTACTAAACAGAATAAATCTGAAAAAAGGGATGGATATTATGGATGGATATTATAATGTAGTATGGATATTATAATGTAGACTGCAACTGCATCAATCCATCAGGTTATGCAATGCACTCTGGTTTTAACTTTCTCTACCTCCATGCATTCTCTGACACTCTAGTACACCAACTCAGCTCAGCAGCCAGGAGAAACCAGACTTCCATAAAAATCCAGTTTAACCAAATGAACTAAGATGATCTACCTGGCTGTTGTCCAAAGGCTGTTGTCCAAAATTCCCACCTTCCCCACTCCACTTGCGTGTTCTTAGCCATGAGTACCTGGTTCTTCACTGTTCACAAATACTGTGTTTCCCCCTGATCTCAAATGGAGCCATCTCTGTTTTAATATATGGCCCAGACTGAGTGATTAGGGATCTGTTTATATACTGCAGCTTGGCTACTATGGTCAGTCAGCTCTGAGTGTGACATTAAAAAAACCAACCAACCAAAAATCAACAAAAAACCCCCAAACCACCAGCCAACCAGAAACAAGCATTCTCACTTACTTTTCAAGAAATGTATATTAATGACCTTCAGAAAATAAGTTTGATAACTCAAAGCCTATTTTAAAATAAGTAAGGAAAAGCAGTACCTCTCCTGTCTCCCTTTTAATATACTGAAATAGGCAGTTCTAAGTTTTACAGGGCTAAGTTTCTGCAGTGCTGAGTGGCCAATCTACTTCCTGGGAGGAGAGCTGTAAGCACACAACCACAGCAGCTTACACCTGAAATGGAAATGTGATACAGCCACAAACCTCACCATTTTTTAGCATAATTTGCAGTACATTTTTACAGAATACTCCACTCTTAAATGACTGTAAAATACTGACTAAAAAATACTGACTAAGAGTACAAGGCAGGCGAGGAGGCATCTGATCAACATCCTGCCTTCCTATCTCACCACAGTATATCAAACTGGTTGGAAGAATCAACCTTAAAGAATGCTTCTTTTTCTCAGATTGCCAGCCAAATCCTTTAGAAAAAAACAAACTTATATACTCCTGCAGATCTCAGACTGCTGCTGTGACGGGCTGCTCAGAAAATCTTAAAATAGACAGATTACTCAGCCTTGAGAAGGATGAGAGATGCTAATCAACCCTCCCAAAAGGCTGAAAAAAGATAAGTGGATACAAAAAGAAAAGCAAGATGAAGAAAGATACAAGGGTTTTTTACTTGTAGTTTGGTCTTTTTCATGTGTGAGCACACACATTATGATGTAAGAAAACACAGGTGCAAACCTAGCTTAAAAATATTATGCTGGAACTCCAAAGACCACTGCACTTGAAAGGAAGGGAACCATGTGCAAGCACAGGAGAAACAGATGATCTCAACATATGTTAAGAAATGGGGTAAAGGCCTTCCAAGCAACACTGCTTAAAACCATAAGTGGTACCAGATTTTGGAATGTGTCATCTAGCAAGTGGCATTTAGAGTGCATGTTTTAGTATATAGGATGTGAGATGAACAAGAACTCAGTCTGAGGACCAACCATCCCCTCTACCCTGTATTCTGAGCTTTTCAACTGAACTGCAAGTGCTCCCTTCAAAGGAGCAGTAAGAAATCTCCTAGAAGGTTCCTTAAGCATTTGAACCAAAACTGGCATGTTTGCTACAGGTGAAACATCCTGTAGGAACTGCCATATCTACCTTGTGGTTTTTAACATAAAAAATAGCTAGATGGAAGGGAAAAAAAAAACTTAAAACGTGTGGAAAGTAGTTTTCCAGATGAATCAGGTACTCAAAAATTGGAGCATTTTCCAGTTCTTTATCAGTTTCACTTTAGCAGATTGCTTCCAGTTATACATACTGTGGTTAGTAAAGCAAAATTAGGAGTAGTGACAAAAATTGTATGCATTAACAAGCTCTGGAAAAGGTGCCATTTTCTTCTAGAAGAGGCAACAATTTCTCCTTCTGCAAAATAACGCTGTAACTACTGATAAAAGCGCAATGCACCAGAAAGTCAGATTTATTCCATTGCTACACAGGCTATTCTACTGTGACAAAATGTCAAAAAATGGTTTCTTTTAATGTTATATTAGCAAAGATCTTATTTTTATAACCACCATCCCTTCTGTCAAGTAAAATGAGTTTCTTAAAGCCTGTACGACAGTAACTTAGCTCTATGAAAAGGCTCTTACAGTTTTCAAACTCCCAGCAACCATTAAGAAAGTTTCAGACACTTAAAACAGCACATAGCAATTTTAGTGAGGTGGGGAAGTGGCTTAAGACAACCCTTTGCCATTTCCTTATTTCTTCATCACCTTACAGAAACAGCAGCCAAAATATGTCAATTCAGGGCAGCTTAAGCAGTCACTGCAGATCAGCTACAGCATTTTAACAAGGCGATTGCTCTTCCACCATCCCAATTCCAAAGTGAGTTCCATTAAACACCAATAAAGTAGAACAGCAATGCCTGTTATGCCAGTTAAGTGAGGTGTCCCCTGACAAAGTTTGATGAGGATACCAAACTCAGTGGAAGGGGGCATGTCTAAAGGGAGAGCCAACCTGCAGGAACACCTGGATAGGCTGGAGGAATGGGCTAACACTACCACTGAAGTTCAACAAGGACAAGTGTAAAGTCTTCTACCACAGAAATCATAACCCAGGAATAAAGAACAGACTGGAATCTACCCAGCTGGGGAGCAGATCTGTGGAAAAGAACTAGGGGATTCTGGTGGACAACCAACTCAATACAAATGGAGGGTGCTGGCAAAGAAGCCAACAGGATGCTGGGCTGCATGAACAGGGGCATCACCAGCAGAGAGAAATAAAGTCATTATTCCTCTCTGCACAGCACTTGTCAGGCCACACTTGTTACACTCCCTTCAGTGTTGGACCCTGCTATTAAAAAAAAAGAAAAAAGACAAAGATGTGGACAATCTAGAGACAGTCCAACACAAAGATAATCAAAGGACTGGGAAGCCTGCTAGATGAGGAAAGGCTGAGACTGCTGGGTTTGTTCAGCTTTGAGAAAAGACTTACAGGAGAACTTAGTACCATGTTCCAGTATTTCAAGGGTGGCTACAAAGAAGATGGAGACTCCCTTTTTGCAAGGAGTCACGTGGAAAACAAGAGGGGTAGTGGGTACAAGTTATTGTGAGGAAGATTTCAGTTAAACACAGAAAACTTGTCACAATGTGAACAATCAGCCATTAGAATAATCTCCCCAAGAAGTGGTGGACTCCCCAGCACTGGCCATTTTAAAATCTTGCTGGACAGAGTGCTGGGCTAGGGTTCAAATTTTAGGAAGTTATAGCAGCATGAAAAATATAGGGTAAAATACAGCTGCTACTTCCTGGATGGAAGGAATGCTGTGAGCATGCTCAAAACCTATCCCACAGCAATTCCATACATACACAATCTGCAATCTCAAGCACGTGCTAACAGGTGAAGCAGAGCAGAAACACCTTGGTCAGCCTCTGTTGAAATCAGACAGTACTTGATAGCTGATAAACCTGCACAGCACCTGTCAGCCAAGGGAGATAGGAGCA
>NW_005054324.1:3173804-3185922 GCF_000277835.1 Geospiza fortis
GGTTCTTTCTAACTTAATTGTAATGTTAACTCACAACATCATCCCAAATGATTACCTGCCTTCAATGTATGACCACCCCTCACTGAGCATGAGCTCTATATTTTATTGACTCTAACAGTGTCTATATTTTATGTCTCTAACAGTGAAGCAAGAGAATTTTACACCAATGAGTAACAAAAGTATGCATTACCAGAGTCACTTAAGAGCCACCCAAATGAAAAGGAAGATCATTGAAGGGTCCCCATAACAGGACACAGATTAGTCAGGCACAAGGGTCTCGGCTTTCCTGGTGGGCTGACAGACTAATCAAACACTAAAGGTTTGGGGAAATCACCACTTTTCACATGAGAGCTATATTGTCTAGATCATGCTTCTGACAAGAAATGTCAGACTGACACTGCTTGAGATCCCTTTCAACCTGGTATTCTATGACTCCACGACTTTAAAACCTTATTGTCACAACTTGTTACTGTTGTCCATAGCAGTTGTCTCATGAATGACTGAAGTCTGATTTTACAGAGCATACTTACCTGCTATTCTCATGTTTAGTGTTCAGCAAGCTAATGACACTATTGCATTAAAGCAGCAGCCACCTACGGGAAACAAAAAAAAAAATAAAAACAAAAACTAAAAACCACTTCACCATAATTACAGCCAAAAAAGCACTTTTGCGATGAGCAAAAAACCCCATAGATTTTCTAGTCAATAAAATTAATGATGATTGTTCTGAATACCTATTTCTTAACACCCATGGTTAAGGGAAGATTTAAGATGGATTTCTGATGTCTTGATTTCATGTGTCTCTCCACAAATCAAGTGCTCTGAAAAAACACTTATTTCATCTAATCCCCTAGAAATTCAGTTTAACTTTCAGTCCTTCAATTTGTGACCTAAGTACTTATCAGAGCTCTGTCTAAGCAGTCTTTAGTTTCCTAAAGCTATGTGGTAAAAGTCAACAACTCCACCTGCACTCCTTCAAAACCCTACCTGCTTCTGGGTGCAAGTTGCTATTCGGCAACACAGCATAGCAAACTGTGCTTTGGAGAGAAAAGATTTAAGCATTTTGGTCTCTAGGATACTACAAAAACTGCATTCAATGGAATTGAAAGAAGGTCAACACTTTAATCTCTGCATTATAGAAATGTAACAACACATTTGTCCCTCATAGGTACAGCCAGAGGAATAACATTATGGTCAACGATGACAGAAGCACCAACCCTAGTACTCCAATTATTTCAGAATAAACTGAAAACCACTCTAAGCAAACAGTGCCTAAGCATCCACAAGCTTCTTGGGAAGAACATGTCACCACACAGAGTCAAAGTGGGCCACAAACTCCACAGGCTCAGAGGAAATGCTCCTATCTCCTCCTCCTGCAATGCAGGGCGCATAGGCCACACCAAAACTGCCCTCCACCTGCAGAGCCAGAGCTGCCCCTGGCTCTGCCCCACGCTCATGCTCAGCCCTGGTGGGCCCATGCTGCACTGAGCCTGGACATCCAGCTCGACTTTCAACAAGATCCCTGAATCAGGGGATTCATCTACACTAAGGCCACATTTGCAAACATGCAATCAGCTCTCACTCTAATCCAAGCAGCTGTGCCAGACCCCCATCACAAAAGCTATGGCAACCCTAAGCCTCTGCAGTCCTATGCCGTGACTGAAAAACATCAAAAACATTATCTTAGAAATTATTAGAAAAACTGCTGTTATTAGAAATGCAAATTATTTGATGACAAGCACCAAAACACCCACGTAGTTCTTGTGGTCTATACTAGGGAGAAAAAATTACTATTATGCAGAAAACCTTTTGCCTTCACTCAGTTCAGTATCTTCAAGTCAGTGATTTGTGTCCAGATCCTCTTTGCCAAAGACTCAGTCATTTTGCTCTATCCCTTCAAGTTTACAATAAAATGGTCAGGAGAGAAATAAAAAACCTGCAAATACAGAAATATTTCTTTCTGTTCTATTAGAATTTGAAAATACTTATCATCTAAGTTAAAAGCAGACAAATACCTTTGAGTGCTAATGCTGTGCTGTAAAGGAAATCTCACAGCATATTATAGACCATAATATATCCCTTTAGCTGTAGCCATAAATATATCTCATATAATAACCTCTTTCAGTGAAAGATAGCATTTATCTGTCTTGTAAAAAGGCAAAAAAGAATCCGTCAGGGCAGAAAAACTCATTTTATTTCAAAGTCTGTGAACAGAATTATTTTAGGCTTCTTCTTCCAGACACCCAGAAATATATCAATGTTACAATAAACACTGGCTGTACTTTGAACAGCTACAAGCTTTAAGTCTGCACTGAAAAAAAGAAGTTTCTTTCTTTGTTTTACTCTGAACAAACAAACACATCATGAATTCAAAGCATGAAAACAAGAGTATGAACAAAACCAGAAAGAAGAATCTAAGTGAAACAATCACATGACCTAACCTTGACTGCTTTTATCCCAATATCCCCTTTCACCTGTCTCAAGGATCATTATTTGCTGCAATCAACAAATAAGAATATGCATTATTTAAGTGTGGAATGTGTTTTGATTTAGAAAAAGGAAAAATGAGTATGCTATGCCTCAACCTGAAAGGAATTTTAAAAATTTAGGGATTCTTTTCCTAAATTACAGTATACTGAAAGATCATGAGGTTTGATTTACCAAATAATACAGTAGTGCTACAGTACAGACAAGTGTTGCACAGCACATTCCAGCAGCAGGAAAATAATGTATGGACATCAAGGCCTTTCCTACTTCCTCTTGAAGTATTTCAAGACAGAATAGGAATAAAACAGGATAAGCTGTGAACCCTTATAAATGCTTATGGACCATTACTCCACATCTTCAGTATCAGACATCATAACTGAAACTGGAGAACTGATTAGAAAATTTGTCTGGAATTTTTAATACTGCACATTTTAAGATCATTTAAAAACAAAGAACACAGGATCACAACTGAGCTTGCTCAAACTCAGATACACAAAAGCAGTACCAACAACATTCCTTTGATTGCTTTATAAATGGGCCAAAATAACCCAAACACTATTTTTCTCTTCTTTGATGTAATATTCCATCAAGCAGACACAGGAGAATTAGAACCTAAGTATCCTCCTGAATTATGAGTGCCAAGTAATACAAATAATCATTTATTACTACACCATTCTCTATCAGGCAGTACAAAAAGGCTCCCCTGTACCACTAATTAGAGACTGAGGCAGGATGTGCAGCCCATAGCAGGGCTGACAGGCAGTGTCCCCACGAGTACAGCAGAACCCCATAGAGATGCAAGGGCCAAGGAAAACACCACAAAATAGGCAACAGACAATGTCAACATCTTCAAGTTGCAATGTAAAATGGCTGGGTTTGGGAAGCATTGTGTGATTTAAATATGGATTTTCTTTTTCTTCAGACTGTTTTCTTAGCACGAAACTTAAGCAGTTTTTCAGTCACAAAGTCTACAACTTGGACAGCAGAAAAACCAAAAAATTCTCTTGTGCATCAGTGCCCCAAAAAGTTATCCACAAAAGAACCTGAACAGGAGAAGACAAGAAATTAGAGGTTATAAATCCTTCTTGAGTGCTGGCTATGTCATTGTCCAGTTCCCTGCATGGAGTTGCACATCCATCCATGCAGAAAAAAATTATTTATGCTGAACACAAACTACTAGGGAGAGGATATACGAAAAGACAGCTCTGAGCCAAAGTCACTGATTGCTTTTTTCTGCATCCTTCTGTATCATAACCCCCAAGACAGTCTAAAATGCTCTCCATAGGGCATAGAAAACAGTAGGTTACAAAAAAAAAAAGGAAGAGAAAAACAAAGGGCTTTCCCCCACTCTGCTCCACTTGTGTGCTATGACATATTCAACAAAAATACAAAAAATTTAACAGATAACTCCACAGAGCTACTGCATGTCTTTTTCTTCATACCTAAACTAGTTTCAATAAGTTGACCAGCAGATGCTTGCTTTTAAAAGTAACCTGTGTCTCTTGAGGGAACCCTGCTAAGTCCTTCCTGGAGGAAGCTTATAACCACTTTGTTTAGGAAAATTACAAACCTATAATCCTTCCAAGCAAATTATCATCACATTTTGTTAGAGGATATAAAGTTTCTAACACACCAAGATGAGTTCTTTCTACATTCATGTATCAGACAGAGTGGTCATCATGCAAGTTTCCCTCCTAGAATCATTGTGCAAAGGGAAACTGCATTGAGATAATTGACAAATTAACAGTTCCTATTAATCCTGCCTCACTGACATAACACTGAATGAAATGCAGATTTCAGTCCCAAGCTGAATGCAATTCAATTTGGGTAATTCTTTATCAGGCTTTTCTCAACACTTGTCCAGAGATGGTGCCACGGGACACACTTCACTAGGGCAGGAGCACAGCCTCTGCCCTACTTACCGTGCAGAAAGCTGTGGCCACTTGCCACAAACTTTGGTTTAAAAGGCGTTTCAAATACAATTGTAATTAATGTTTTGAAGGATGATAATGCAACATGTAGATTAGTCTACTTCATTCCCAGGATAATAGTATTTCCAGTAGCAACCTGGTAACATGAGTGGATTATGCTTACAAAATGGGCCCACAAAAACAAGCAAAGATGAGAGGCAAGAATTTAGAAGGTCAAGATTATCTTGAATCCTGACCTTAGCCGATTAGGAAAAGGTCCCAAAATCAACAACAATATTTAATAAAGCAGAAAGTAATATACTCCAAAATTGACATCAAGTGCAGCAAAATAAGCAGCAGCAATGGAAAAAGAGATTACAGCAGCTCTCTAATATTGGGGTCAACAATGTCGTACTGCCACAAAAGTGTAACTGTTCATTGTGAACTGCACTGATAGGACTGCTGTGTATGGAACAAAAAGCAATTACTCTGCTCTGCCTAAATAAACAAAAAATACCCTGCTCTATGTGCTATCTTGACTTTTAACTGGGACCCATGTGCAGTTTTTTTCTAAGTCTATCTCAATGCATAATCCCCAAATGGAAGAATCTAGATAAGAATTACATGACCTAAATAAACCAACTAAGGGATAAAAGAATCAAGTCTGCTCTGCAAGGAACTGTGAAAGAGGGAAGTCACGATCAGACACCTTTATCTCTCATCTTCAAGGTGTAATTCTAAATTTTTACAGAAATAAATATATATATTTAAAAACACTTATTTATAGCAAATCTAAAATAAATATTAAAGACATTATTACTTTAAATATCTGTTCTTATAATTAAAAAAATACCAAGAATAACTGTTCTCAGTATTCTCTGGCTGCTGCTTACCTATTTGTAGTTATAATAATAAAGAAAAACAACCTTACAAGGATAAACAAAAAATTTAAAAGGAGGCTGTAAATCATCATAAAAGTCTGGAAACAGAGAATTTTTCTTAACACAGATACAAGTCTACAAGCTGTGAGCTAATATCCCCTTCAATATTAAGCCTGCATTTCTATACTATTACATGCAAATCTGTACTCAGGTTATATAATATTAAATATGTGGCAGCCTGAAATGCTTGCATTCAGTTCAGGGTGCAATTTTTCCCCCAGATCAGGACTTAAGTGTTTGTACACTTTCTAGCAAGGTCAAATAATGTTATACCTGGTTTTGTATATATCTGCTATTTGTTAATATAAGCAGCATACACTATACTGCAGTTAAACAAGTATTCAAAATTACATAGCATCAAAAAACAAAAAAAAACAACCCTCAAAAAAATACCCAAAACAAAAAAAGCAACAACAACAACAACAAAAAAATCACTTGAGCTTTTATTTTAGTTCCAAGACTTCAGTAGATTAGGACATTGTCTTTTTGGTGGTTTTGGGTTTTTTTTAGCACAAACTGCATTCCTCAATGATTAGCATGTGCATTTTATTCCTGCCAGAGAACAGCAAAAAATCCTTCAAACAAACAAAAAAAATTAGCTTTTCATACCTGGTAAATATAATCAATGAAACAACAGTGTGTTTAATCCAGCCTCTGTTGATAAGATATTTCAGTGTGTTATGTGCAAGCAGTTCAGAGCAGTGGTTTTTTTTTACTCAATATTACACAGTGAATTAGATATGTCAAGGACAGCATTAGCTATTCTTATGTGACTTCTGGTTTTAAACCAGTGGTTCTGCCAACCTGGATTATATGCCATGGACAAAAGAGCTGAGACACTCAAAATCACTTAAGACTATTTTGTTTAAATGCAGGATGCATTTTCTTACCCAGATTGCTTACTTTCTAGGCTATGAATAGTTTTACCAATATGTTTACAAAATTAATTTAATTTGAAATTAGTGAAGGACACACATGGAAAAAAAAATTATATCTTTTAAAAAGTAAATAGTATAACTCAATTTTATTGTAAAATCATGCACCATTTGTGTCTTCTGGAAATACAGGCTATGACCCCAGTAGTTGCTCCCTACAGGTAGCACTCCTACATCCATACAAATTCTCTGAGGTTTTGGCAAAACTCCACACAGAAAAATTTAGAGACTCAGGAATACATATCTTCTTTCTCCTTTGTGACAAATAGTACCATGAAGTAAAATTATTAATTTCTTATAAAAATGAGACTTCCTATAAGAATCATGTTCTTCCATATACATATCAAGATTTATCTTGGTATTCTAGACAATGGAATCAGACCCAAAGGGTTTGCTTTTAAATACAAGATTTTATTTTACTTCTATTAAAAGACATCTACAACAAATGAATGTAGATCCATGTAGGAAATTAAACCCAAGCTTACTCCACAATTATAAATAGATACTCCAGCTACTGGTACATGTCCTGTGTTGTGACTACCACTCTGTGGTTTCACTTTTAGCAAAGGAAATACACATGAGAAGCAGCATTGTGCTGGAGTTTTTTGAAACTTAACATGCAAAACAAATCTTTCCAAATGACGTGTCAAATCACTGTCCATACAAGCTTTTGCTAGCGGCATCAAGCCAGTACTTTCACCTTAGGCAACACACACACTAGCCAGCCTCAAACACTGAAAAATTCTTCTGAATCCTGAGAAGCTGAGATAAAAGTACTAAGGCATTCATTCTTCCCACAGAGAATGAAACTTAACCCACATTCCTTCTGCAATTAAAACAACAAAACCAAACCAATCCAAGAAAAAAAAGCAACACAACCAATCAACAACAAAAATATTTTAGCCTTATAAGCACTCAATCCATATTTTGAAGACTCTTCTCAATTGTTACAAAAATTTACTGATCCATACAGTTAAGAATGTGATTTACAGTCCCTAAAACCCACACTATTTATATGTGATGAAGTAAATCATACCATTGCTGCTGACATATCTATTGAAGAGAATCTTAGCTCTGTGTTTCATGGGGTTGGATAATATCACATATGGAAGTTCAGATAGATAAAGTCATCAAGGACAAATTGCTGAACTTCACTCACCAACTTACTTCTCCACTTCATCCCAGCAAAGTACATGCTGATCTCATGAGGAAACTCATGGGGGAAGGTACTCCCCAGTGACAGCCACGGCTCACAGCATTGTTGGTGTCTCTAGTTCCTCTAGTTCTAAGGGACACTGGAATCCATGCTCCACTGTGGAGCCCCTTTTCATCGACTCATCTGCCATGTGAGGTAGGATTTGGGTAGGTTCTGGCCTTTGCAGGATGAAAAGAGCACGTCACTGGCTGAGCAGAGCACCCAGCAGAGAAAGCACTGCATACCAGCTCTGGGAAGATGGGCAGCAGCAGCAGCCTCCACACACCATGCTATGCCTACAGGACACTGCTAATGGGATCACACTGCACATATGAGACTGCTGCTGGTGCCTGATAACCTCCATGTGCATGAGGCACCCCGAACCAAAGCCCTCCTGTGGTGCAGGCAAGTCATTGCTACTGGTCCGTAATAGCACTGACAGGCCGTCATTTGTGAGTGATGAGGTGAAACAGACTTAAAAATGGAGAGGAAATCAGTCAGTGACACGATTCTTAACAGCTCTAGAGTGACTCACCTCCTCCTACTGAAGAAACACAAAACAGCCCCAAAACCTGTATTTTCTAGGTTTCTGAGCATGAAGATATCAGAAAAAAAATCCACAATCGAAATTTTGGCTAGGTGCAATCTTACAGCAAGCACTATCAAAACCATAAGCCGTATCTGTGAGGAATAATTTCACAGGAAAAAAAAACCCACAAACCTAGGGACAATGTGTTCTTTTTAGGTATTATATATTTACATAATTTGTACACTTAATATTTACTTAACAACTGGTATTTATCTGCTAACTAAAATACAGCACAGATATTTTCTATCCCTTGAGATATTATAATCAAAGCATCATCATGAGTGGGGAAATCTAAAATTATGCTGCATAGCAATTCACTGTATGTCATTACCTATGTACAAATTTACCACATTAGGAACATATAAAATCCTTTGAGGAACAGCATCCCTCAGTGACAGAAAGGTGCTTATTACAGTGACCTTACCACTGAGACTATGCACAGCTGACACAAAGATGCTACTATGCAACCACTGCAAACTCTAACAACTCCTGATGGGATCCCCTCTGGATCAAGCTCTTTTAAGAGAAACTATCTGTTACAGAAACTCCTTTAACAAACCTCTGCCTGAATCAACCCAAATGCAGTTCCAAAACCATTCACATGTTACCAATACTCAGCTGACCAGCAAGCACACAAGCAGCCATGGCAGGTCCATCAACCACCTCCCCTAGAAAGCGAAGGCTGATCCAAAGCAGAATTAAGTGCCAGGGTCAGCAGCTTTCTAGCAGCAATACTAGCAAATATCAGCTTAAACATTTGTGAAATGATGACTCAAAAAACTGATGATACCAAAACAGATCAAAATAAAAAATAAAATAAAAAACCTTTGCTACTAGGAGATGGTTACCTTTTCCTTAGACAAAAGACAACTGGAGAGAGGGTGGGAGAAGGGAAGGAAACCAGCCAGCAAGTCTTATGAATAAAGGGGAGACTGTAATGAATTTCAATGTTAAGATTTTAACTGGACTGCCATGAGACCTAGCATGTATTTGCACAGGTAAACATATTGTGCAACTTTCTGCCACTAATACTGACTCAACAGTAACATCAAATGCAGGGCAAAGTTTGCTCCAGCAGCTCCCTCTGTCCTGATAGTCTTACAGAGTCTTACAATTCCACACTCTCTTGGCACTGAGCATATGTGAGGCCAAGGCTGGAAAATGCTACGGTGCAGCTCAGTCTGCAAATTAGGATACAAACTCTTTCTGTATTATAAAAATACAGTACTGTATATGGGGAGCAAAAATAGTTGAACAATTCCAAAAGAGTAACTATTGTTAATGTGACAACTTCAGTGTGATTGAATTTCAGGAACCTTGGGTGAAATACCATTTAATATAGTGATCCACCACTTATTATAAACATCAATGAACTACTGAAGAAGGATAAGATTTTTAAATTGTGGATAACACTGAGACACAAGCAGATAGAAACAAATTACAGGGTGGAATTAGAGTTACAAATTACCCAGAAAAATATTCATTTATTTATTTTAACAAAAAAAATCCTGAAGTCCTCTCAGGATGCATATACCCCCTAACAAAAGTATGAGGAGGCTGTGTTTGGATTTATGGTCAGTCACAGAATTTTAGATGATGAAGCAAGAAGCCAGGGGCACCTATTTATAGGTTACAGATGCTTAATCTAAGAAATACTAGGAAATGAGATTTCAAGCAGCAATACCAGTTCAAAATTACTTCCTCATCACCCCTTTATTGTATACTCATGCCACAAGACCTGAGGTACACATAGTATTAGGAAGCATGAAAATTGATAAGACAGGTGAGCTCACCTGCCAGGCTGCTCCAGCTCACATGATTTTGCCCACTAAGGAAACTAAATGTAGTAAAAGAGAATATAACTTTAATAATAGGTTAGAGGACAACTTTCAAGACTGTTGAGAGGCAAAGTGCAGCAGCACTGGGCTGCTAGTTTTGCTCGCCTATGTCATGATCTCACTGCAAGACTATCAGATTTCTGACACTCATGTAAATTACATTTTTTCTGAGAATTTATGTACAATCTTGGATTTAGAACAACGTGAGACTTTTCAGATAGAGCCTCCTAAACTGCAAAACAATTACAATAATTCCAGTAGTGTTGACAGCAAAACAATTGTCACAGGCCTAATACAGCTGGCTACTGGCAGGTAAAACATGGAGGTTTACAATAATTATGCCTCAAGTCCTACACGGTCTCAGCAAATTTTAGTGAAAAACTCAGAAGTGAACACACATATGACTTAGATAATGACTCATGGACATACTGATTAGTGATATACCTTGAAAGACCTGCAGCCATTACACTCCCATGACAATTCCCTGACTTCACTGGAACTACAAGTTTAGAAACCAGAACCTAAGTTCTATTTGAATAACAAATTCTCTTTGATCAATTTAAATATTTAAGAACAAGTTCTCCACGTCTGCTGTGGAATCATTTTATGGACACCTAATCTTCAGGCTGCAATATAATTTGCAAGTAGACAGGTATTTTTGCACAGTATCAATCCATCTTATGATTTATTGAAAAAATTAAAAATCTGTTTCCTGCGTGTTAGTATTTCCCCCAAAACCCTGAAAAACAAACATTCAGGAATTCACTTTTTAAATATTAATTTTTCAAAGTTCCACTAGAATTTTAGGCTGCGTACATCATCCCTCCCCTCTATAAGCACTAATAGTTCTCATTAAATGTGGGCGGCCACTCAAAGAGGTACAGTCGGTGGCCCAGTGTCCAAGCGACTAGAGCAGTGTGCCTCTGAGGTTGGTATTGGGATGGTGATTCGACACTGACACAGGTTTGCCAGAGAGATGGCAGGTAATCCATCCCTGGAAACGCTCAAGGCCAGGTTTGGATGGGGCTTTAAGCAACCTGGTCTAGTGGAAGGTGCCCTGCCCATGGCAGGGGGGTTGAAAATATAGTCTTTAAGGCGCCTTCTAACCCAAACCATGTTATGTAGAGCACACACGCCCTGAAGCACTCAGACTGCGCTTAGAGAGGCTGGACAGGACCTCATGGTTCCATGAAGCAACTATTATTATCTATTTACTCCCATTATTATCGATTTACTCCAATTATTATCTCTTTACTCCAATTATTATCTCTTTACTCTGCACTCTCACTGAGTGAAGTGGTCAGGACTTTTGCAAAGCGATGGAAGCAAGGGCCTGAAACCAACAGGTGCTTCCACCGTCCTGCAGGGATTAGATGCTATTACATGACAATAGCAAGCTATTAGCTTGCGAAGAGCCTACCTGCAGGCTTAAAGCTAGTCACAAAACTTGTTTTGCCACACAAACAACTATGCAAATCAACGGTTCAAAAAGATTTCTTCATACTTAAAAGAAACCCTAAGGGAAAATATGTGCTAATGAAGATACTCATACCTTGAGAAGTTTCGAAAGATTTTAAGAAGAGAAAACAACATGACAGTCATTAGGTAGCTATTTCTGGTGCGGGTCTGTGGTTTTGATACTTTTTCTAAATAACTCCCCAATTAGTATTAAATAAATATTTTGTTGAAAGAGAGGAGCAGTCAGCGGCGTTAATCAGCAAAGAGCTACCACGGGCTCCAAGTCTGTGCGGCATAGCAGGCCACGTAGAATATTAAAATACCTGGTATATGCAAAGATCTTCACCCAAGGCTGGAGTTATTACGTTGTGATTTAAACTCTTTTAAATGTGAGAAAATGGGAAAATAAACAAATCAGGGGAGTTACATAGCCCCTTAGTGGTTCAGCCAAACACATGACTTAACATATGGTAGCATTTATCTAAGAGGAAAAACAATATATAATTTCTATATGTTTCCCTACTTCAGCAATTCAGAGGCCAGTAACCAAAGGCACACAGGCTGCTTCCACAAGTATCTCTCTGCAAACACCACATCTAACTTCCTTAGGAATTCAGAGCTGCCCTCTGTAACGATGCATTTTAACTAAACAAGAGCTGAGCCCTACAACTCCCGGACCAACAGCGTCCGCGGCCCCGTACTCCACAGACGGAGCCAAGGGACCACCACCGAGCAGCAGCAGCCCCGCGTTTCCACCGAGCTGAC
>NW_005054324.1:3186485-3267830 GCF_000277835.1 Geospiza fortis
GCTGCGCGGGGAGCGCCCCGCACACAGCGCCCCGCACACAGCGCGCCTGGCGGGCCCCACAGCGAGCCTGGGGGCGACACGGACACCGCGATGTTCCTGCTTGTTTTCTTTTATATTTTACACACCTTTTTTTTTTTTCCCCCCCAAACACCACAGAACTTATCTTCTGTTACCGAACAGAAATGGCATTTTCTGTTTTAAAATAAAGTCCAACATTTTGCTTTCAAAAACACTGTGATCAGCAGGACTGAAGCAATCTGTGTTATTGCAGAAGAAGAAAAGATAATCCCTATCTCTTCTTTATCCTTTTTTTTTTTTGGCACTGATTTTCCTCTAACCCTACCATGCGTTGGGGTAGATAGGGAGTTAGGGGTAGATGGGGTGGGTAAGAATGCTATCAGGAAGAACAGCATTTTATTTTGTGGGAGATTTTCACTGGTCTAACTCAGCTGGACTATTGCTGAGGTGGGCATGGAAAGCGCTGGGGAAGCAGAGCTCCAGCCCCTGTAAATTCCACTATTGTCAAACCAGCAAGAGAGCATTTTTACAAAATCAGCGTGGCACTTCTTTTAGCAGAGAACAAAGCCACAGCCAAAATGTAGGGCATATTGCACATCATCAGTGTCAGGTAGACAAAAGGAAGTATCCATGTCTTATTTTAACGACTTCTGGACAATAGATATTTCTTTTATTGGTTTTAAAATAGCATGCTTTGAGACCGATTGGTCATTGGTATGAGATGGTTATTTGAACATCAATCAAGTAATTTCTTTAGTAAATTTTCACAACACAATGAAGTTTCAGGCATACTGTAATCTCTAAGCAAAGGACTACCCAGTGGGAGCATTACACAAAAAAGAAGCTATTTATAGCTTTTAGTTCTAAAAGACGATGTAGGTATATAATACACTGGCAGTTAGTGCTTAATGTATTATATTTAACCATGTTCCCTGATTAATAATTAGGTGGCACTGTCTACAGTAGCAGATTAGTAAAGTCAGTATGCTAACGGAGGTTAACTCCTTTGATAAGCAAATGTTTGCAATTGAAACAAACATATAAAAAAGATTAAATAAGTAGCAATATCAAATTATTTAAAGAAGAAATGATATTATCTGCACAATAACCAATACCTCAGAATACATCTGTATCAGAGTCAAAGAAATAAGTTTGAGAACTTATTTGAGAAGGTTGAGAAGTTTAAGACTTGAGAATGGCTGCAGTTGAATCCCATTGATTATTTACTTGGCTGAAAAGGTGCCACAACACACAGAAGGTGTGGAGTCACACTTCCCTGGAAACCTGGCAGCTGACAGAACCCAAGAAGAAGGGGTATGCCAGCCCTCCCAGTGTCTCAAGAAGGCTCACAGTCCCTCTTTTCCTTCTTTATTTCTAATTTGTCTTGTGATTGCCCCTTTTCTCATATATTAAAATTGCTATTCCCATTAAGTAGAGGTCTTCCATAAGAAGTATAAATATCTATACCTACAGGAGTTTGCTTTTTACTATTATCTGTGATGAACTGAACATTTTTCCTTCTGTAGATTCAGTTCGTCATGAAACAGAATATGTTTCATAGCCACATATATTCTAAATGTTTCATTATGACCTGATATGTTCTAAATTTACAATTTTTAATTCAAAAATATTTATATTTATTTAAAGATAAATCAACAAAATAACTTGGTTTCATAATTACACTGTCTAGGAAAAACATGTACTGTACCTATTTATTTTGCAAACATCAGAAACCAAAGTACCTTAAGAATTTGGTGCATTGGGCCTGAACAGAGATGATCTTGTTGACCTTATTTACATATTTGACAAATTTCTTTGCTAGTGTTTCTAGCATATGACCTGAACTTTCTTGTCTCTCTCATAACTACATCTTTTTACTACGTGAAATCAGAGCATTGTACTATGATTTTGGGTTTTATTGAGAATGAAAACATTTCCTTCATGTAGTTACAGGAAAACTAGATGTACTGCAAGCCTCATTTAGCATCCTAGGGATAACAGAGATAAATTAAAATAAAGTAAAATACAGAAGCAAACCCTTTCAAGTGCTTTACCTTTGTTCTGTTAATTATTGCTTCTGGCAAGAGATGTTCTTCTAATTAGTAATCAGTCTTGATTCTCAGTTCTGGTATCAAAGAAATTTCTGGTGACTTTTAAAAGTACTGTTTCCCTGTAAGCCTAAACTTCATGTTCATATGCTATAAACGAATACTTCTGCCCTAGCAAATCTTTCCCTGGCGCTTTGAATGAGACAGACTCAGATTATGGGCAGATACCGAGCTCTCCAAATTTTGGAATATCTGTGGCATAAAAGTTACTTTTCTCAGCACAGTAGCCCAGTCACAGGAAACACTTTGCATTTGATAGCATCTGTTACAGTGCTGTAAAAAATAAGATGCAGCCCTAAAGCCTCTTTTAAATATTATAGAGAGGAAAGGAAAAAAAAAAAAAAAAAGAGAAGTTCCTTAGAGAATGCTACAGGCAGTTTGCCATGAAGAAATTGGAAGATATTATTTTCACCAAGTTGTTAATCTTTTAAACATAAATAAAAACTAGAATGTATAAGTACAACATGAAGCTCACTCCTCTCTTCTCTCCTGCCTCTTCCAAACATGTGAGAACATGTATGAAAAGGTCTTCCTTACATGACATTCTGTTGGCTTTCTGACTGTTGTTATCAAGTTTTATATAAACAGTATGGGTGTGTGACTAAAAGAGAACGTATTATTTAGTGTTTGTTCAATGATGTGGTAGAATTTAAAATATATACATTCAGTATAAATTTTTGTGACTCCACCCTGTTGTTATCAAAAGTTAATTTTCAAGCAGCCAAAATAGCATGTCTGATATGAGATGTCTGGGTAACAGTGAGTATGGAAATTTGCAGTGCTCCACTTTTAGTAGAGAAGCATCTGAGGAACATTTCCAACTGAGGTTGTACTCATGGAGATCAGGAACAAGCATCACCAGCTGGAAATTGTAGATGTCCTGAGAAAGACAGACTACAGATTTTATTGTTCATGACCTGCATTGTTAAAGGTCATGAGCACCACTCTGAACATCTTGTGACATCATGAGAATTTTTCCACAGAATAAACCACTTCCAAATGTAACTCTTTGTCATAGAAAACATATGCAGTTTGCTTCCAAGTTTATTAAGGTTTCATTTCAGCAAGATATTTTTCCTGATCCACAGGCTCTCAACCAGATCCTATATCTCCCACAGCAGAGCTCCAGGCATCACTGCTGCTCTCTCAAAAAAAGTCAGTTCCTCCCCTCCCTCTCAGTCGTCACTAAACTGCCTGTGTCCTGTATCCATCAGCTGCACCACCTTCATGTGTGAACTATGCCATGACATTACAGTGATCCCAATGAGATATTGTAGTTCTGAAACTGCACTCAGACCTCTAACCCCCTTGTAGATTCTCCATGCTGTATGCATTTGCTTACAAGCACATCAGATAAGGCACCAGGTTGATCTCATGTCCCAGAAAAAGATATGAGAGCTTTTTCCATAAGGCCATACCACTGGCATTCTCTTGTTGCTGTGTATTCTTTTCTTGAGTTGACCTGTTTCACTGTCTTCTGTTTATTACACCACATCCCACACCACTTCATTACTTGTCTGTAGGCCGCCATCTCTCTCCCTGTTGTTTTGTCATTCCTAATTTACAGCTCTCCTTACCATTCTTGTCAGTCATATGGCAGAGCTGCTTTAGCTCCCCTCCGTCATAAACACCCAGTTTGTTCCTAGCAGTTGCTGACCGTATAACCATAAAAACCAGATCCCCGTTATTGATGCCAGCTGCATGATTCCAGCTGATGATCTGCAGTGTCTGTCCACTCCTCCTCAAACCTGTCTTTCCTTTCTCTGTCAGGATCAACCAGAAAAGCACCTGGCCCACCATGTCCTTGACCCTCGCTACCAGAGCCATAGAGTTATGCCTAATATGTTCACAGCTTCCCATGGCCAATAGCATTGCTGCCCATGTGGAAGAGAAGCACAGGATAATAGTCTAAGGCCCCACAAGTCTATCTTCAGTATCTGAGATACAAGCCCCAGCAAGAAGGAAATGCTTTTTGCCAGCAGGTGAGGTCAGCCTATGGGCACATTCTCCCCCATAGCAGGGAGCCTGCCCTGCTCTCACTTGCAGGTTCCACCTGGTGTTGTTGCAGGTTCAGGCTTAGCTGGTGCAACCGTTTTCCTGGCCCAAGCTTCTGGAGCCTGCTGCCAGGGCACTCATTATTTTGTAGGTGCAGATCTGCAGATAGGAGTGGGAGCCTTCCTCCTGTTACCAGAATCCACGAGTTTCCAGCCTTCTTTCCCCCCACCTGTGTGAATGTGTGAGGAATGTGCTCTGTTTTTTACAACACATCACAAATGTTGAGAGAGGAATTGATGGACAGTCTCTCCATGTCCACCCACGCCTTAGTGCTTAATCAAGATAACCACTCCCTCTGTCTTACCAACATACAAACCATTGCCAGTAGTTACCATGTCTGTGTTTTTCTAGTGGGAGGGAAAGAATTTCATCTTCTGAGATGAAAGAATTTCATCTTCTGAGAAAACTCAGGGTGATGGGACAGAAAGACAGGGCAGCTCAGAAAATATCTGCAGGGTAGACACTGTACTCAGTTAGGCTCTTAGGTGCTACAATAGTAAAAAAATTAAATCCAGTGTATCCAGAAATAGAAAGCAATCCGTATAATGAAGGATTCTGCCACCTCACACATTTTTCACCAGGATGGAATGACCAGAACCCATCCATCTAAGCTTCAACTGATGAGTAAGATAAAAAGTGCAGAGGCAGTGGTGATCATTCCATTCCTACTGTCATGCTTGGCTAGACCACAGAAAAGAAATTGCATCCTTAGCTAGATTGATAGGAAGAGCCCTGAAAAGGGGATTCTAGCTCTAACCACAGAGTTACAGAACTGGTACCAGAGGCATCTGAATGTCCTTGAAAGTGAAAAAGAGAACTTGGACAGCAAACACTCTTTGGGTGTAACAGACCAAAATGCAGAAGGTTTCAGGTCAAAGGGATTTATCTAGAGATCAGGCTAGGTTCAAGCTAGTACAGGCAGATCAAATCTAATGAAAGGATTCCTGGTAAATGTGGAAACTCCAGGAATAAGAAAACCTCCATCAGCGTGTATCTTACACTGTGTCAGATACAGAGTGATGCAGCAGAGCTCGTAATATCACCCAGCAAAAGTGATCTCTTCAAGGGTCAGAAGACACAGTACTCTGAGACTAAAATACTGCAGCTATGGCAGTTTGGATGCTGAGGTTAGAAAGCATTGCTTTGCAGTTGTGGGCAAAAAAAACCAGAAACATGAGAGTTTCTGGCATGACTTGGAAGTTGCTGGCTCCTCATTTAACCCATATGCCCTCTGATACTGTTCTTTTGCTATCTTCACACTGGGGTCATGCCTCTATGTAGCAGTGGTATTTCTGAGCATCTCAAAGTGGCACAATAACATTCACAGGGAAATGCAAGCAGACTCTGGCTTCTCCTGCAGCTAATCAACTCTTGTCTCAAAAGCTCTTCTGGCTGGAACACAGGCTCAGCCTTTCTGAGCAATAAAACAAATGCAGTGAAGCCTTTCTATTCACCACAGTCATGGTGGTTTTCTGAGCTCAGCAGTTTAGGACAAAAAAATATTTCTTATTGGTGACTTCCTTCTACTACAGAGTTGATATGGCCACTTAAACTCCGGTGTCTTTGAAGGAGGCTTACCTCAATAGCCAAAGAGTATGGTATGAGAACCTGCCAATTTTGATAATGGTCTCAATAAGCAGAGTACTCTGTCAGAACTGACACCTCCTTTTTGCAGCAGGACAGCCCCTCCCTATGCATCAGCACTTTTAACTGTTTCTCATGCTGCCGGCTTCAATACTGTACACGCCTACTACAATAGATTTTCTGACAAAATAATAGTATGATTTTTATTGAATTTGAAAAACATATTTCAGTGTGATACAACTACAGATAACTTACATTTTAGTTCAAATAATAACACTGAAAGAATGTTTGCTTTGTTTTGCAGCAATGTCCTGTACAAACATCAAAGGACAGAAAGATGTTTTGAGGTACAAGAAGATGCAACTTGTAAGTCATTCCAAGGCAGACACCCTTTGGTACTGTTGTGTTTTGTCCTCTGCTTTTACTGGGTCTGTTCACCCAGTTTGTTAAACTTGTGTTCAAGTTTCAACTTGAATACCAGTTTGTAGATTGTCCAGACAGAAAAATCTCCTGGATCCCCATGCCCCCCCCTCACCCCTCTAAAAATGCAGAGGTGCACAACATCCAGAGGAAGGAAAACTTCTCCAAAGCATGAACTTCCATCAGGTCTGCACAGCAGGCCATGGCCTGTCTTTTGACCCTGTGTCTCTGTAGGAAACCTCACTAGCTCTACACAATGTGACTTGCACATGTGTCTTGCAGTGTATGTGCACAAAACGTCTTGCACTTCTGAAATAAAATGCTAGCAGTTCCTTCTAGCAGCACCCCTAAAACAAAACAGACAGCAATTTTGGGTTTCAGCATTTCACTACATTCAGCCTGAATGTAGTCTTACTTTTTCTTCTTTGTTTCTTTTTTCTTTCTTTGTTCATTGGTTTGTGGGATAGGGTTTTTTGTTTGGTTGGCTGGGTTTTTTTCCAGAGGGAGGGGTGTTCTGGTTTTGTTTTTCTTATTTTTTTTAATTTTCAGCAGTAAGTCTTGTTGAAAGGAAAATCTATTTACTACTTAAAATAATCTAGGCATTACTTGAATTCTAAACTTTTATTTCTTGCAATCAGTCTTTTATCTTGCAAACAGAGCGTAAAGGGAGAGGAAAGGAAAACACTGGAAGAGTGAGAGTCTGTTCTGCTGTTGCACAGTTAGTTTCTAGGCAAGACATACTGAAATGAAAGTCAGCTTAGACTAGACAGAATTGTTACTGTAACAGATTTGCATTACAAAGTATTCTTTTTTTTTTTTTTTGGTAGGTTCCTGCTTGAAGTGCTTTATTTCTGTTACAAATTCACTGAAGACGTTTCTCTGAGTAAAACGGTTTAAATTATCCCTAAATCTGTTCCTTTTAGAATTTGCTAGAACTGATTGGTTGATCAGATAAAGGTACACATAGTTTTCATAGATGTCAGGAAGAAGCTGAAAGGGGCCTCTGGTGGTCTCCTAATTCACCTTTCTACGTCCCATCAGAATCATGAAGGTTTCCTTCACGCTCCATCTGGTGAGGCAGAGTCTGGTCTCTCCGAATCATCCATGCCATTATCAATCTATGTTTATGATCCTAATGTCTAACCTAAACCTTCCTTGTTGTAGAGCATGTTCATTTTTTCCTCTCATGTACAGTGATCACACGCAGAGAACCACGTGTTTGCTTTGCCTGGGCTGTTCTTGTTTGTGCTAGTCTTGTTTGAAGATTTTTTTCTTCTGTTTTCTCTCAGTGTTCCCTAAACAAAACTGTCACGCTCCCTCTAATCCTTACTCACAAAAAATGTTTTACAGACTTTCAGTCTCCTCCTCTGGATTACAATTTCTTTGAAACATGCTAGCCAGACCTCAATACACCTTTCCTATTCAGGCATCACCAACATAAAATTATCTATGGCACACAGTACTCTTACATGATGTTTTCCTCCATTTTTGCCACAGCAATTTCATTTATTGATGCTTGTCTGTGGCTGTATGACCCCTACATCCTCATCTGTGGATCTGCCACCCTGCTGAGAGTTTCCAGTCCTATATTTATGCACCTGATTTTCTGAACTCTAAGTTGTAGATTTTTTTACAGAATTTCTGCTCTCTGTCAAGATCTTTTTGAAGATATTCCTGTTCTCTAAAACACTGACAGGCTCTTACAGATTGGTTGTAGCTCCTAATTTAGCAATGCAATATTCCATCATCAGGAGTGCCAGTGGGAGCAGTGTTCTTTACTCGAACCAGGACAGGATAGACTGCTGGGAGCAGCACAGGAATTTTGGCATTACACAACTGAGTGCCTTTTTCTTCCAGCAGTACTGCACCTGTGTCATGGAAGTTTTTTCAGGTCTTATCTGCCAAGATTGCACCTGAAAATCTCAAAAAAGACAAAGTCCACAACCCTCCTACCATATTACAGCCACCACATTTCTCCTATCTGCATGGCCTGTTGACTTGGTTAGATCACTCACCTAAATAATTTTATTTTTTCTTTAGCATAATGAGACCTCTGAAAAGTAACTGAGGAAAGATATTTAGTCTTTGTGGTGTTTGAAGAAACATTTATTCTTCATTAACAGAATTCTCATTGATTTCACAGCAACAGATGACATCAGTCTGACATTTGCCCACCTACCAATAAAATATATTTACTGTCACAGCATGGTTTTTTACTTATTACCATTTTAGAATTGAAATAACCAGAAAATTCTGCATTTTTGAATCTGCTTTTGGGGCTACAAGACTTTATTTCTTGTAGCAATATTAGAAGCTGCCTAAGTGAATAAAAACTGCTTACAGAAAGATATACCAGGATTTCCATTGGAAATATCCCTTTCCTGTATTTAGGACTAATCTGGTATTAATGCCTGTCTTTAATCAGAGGCAGGCTTTAGTTCAATTAATTGTTCTAAACTTAAGAGCATTTATGGACATTTAAGAAATGTGAAAGTAGAGATCAATTAATTATCTTCTGGTATCAGCTTCACTTGATAACAATTTCAGTAACTGAAGCCTGAATGATGAAGCTGGAACTTAGATTTCAGCTCAAGGGAGGAGTTCCTGGAGCAAAACCTCAGAATCAAATGCCATGGAATGTTCAGTGCTTTGCTCATTAACCTGATCCTATCAAACCATGTGGGAGTGGAAAGAATACCCTACAAATAATAATAATAAAAAAAAAAACCATAAAAACAACACCATAAAAATAGCTTTATCTATTTCCAATGGAGAACAATCTGTCTAGAAAATTTCTGATGAAACATTTCTTCATCAGGGTATGCCATTCATTGAAATCAAAATGTTCCACAAAAGAATTTCCATTTTTGACTGATTTCCAATGGAATCTAGGCAGGTTTCCAAGACAAATGAGCCTACCAGTTCTCTTAACAGCAGTTTGGCTGGTTCTAGGAGATCTTGAGCTTCCAGGCTGCTTTGCCTTGGGTTTGACAGAGTGCTAAGAGCTGGGAAGGCAAGACCCTCCACTTCGTGGCTTCTTGGCATTCCCAATTCCCCAGACATGTGGGGGTGAGGCTAACAGGCTTCCCCAGAACTGAGGCATCCTGCCATGAAAAGACTTAACACTTCTTGGTTTCATTCCAGATTTTGAAATATTAAAATCCTCTGTTGTATAAAAAAAAATTGCACTTCTTCCAGATGCTCTAATGAGTCTTTATTCCATATCAGAGCCTAATCCTGTAAGCATGTGCATATCTATTTATTACAAGCTGCTGTATAAAATTAGACAGTTATTAATGGAGTTCTGACAGGCTGATTATACACAGGTATGCAAAGGCCATACCTTAACATAAGACAAGGCAGTAGTTCCCATGTTGATGTGGGCATATAGCCCTGCTATTGCTAGCACTTTCTTCACAGTACTTAATAACTGACTACTTTCAATATATCTTTGAAGTAATAATACATGATATTCCATTTTAGAAGCAAAAAGGCTATGGAAATGTTACTGGTTTTTTAGAACCACAAAAAATATTAATATAATCTGGTTTACTATTTCAAAGTCCACCATTTTCTATTAATAGTCTTAGTTAAAATTAAAGGCCTTCTTCTGTGCCTTAGATGATCATCCAATTCTGTCTTCAGCCAAAGAAAATAACAACTTCATTGCCTGTTCTTTATACTTTTCACTTCCCACATGCTAGTCTGGCACTCAAGGGACTTACAGCCCTTGCAGCTCAGCTCACAGAGTGAGTATGTGTCTGTTTCTTCTCCAATCCTATGGGATGCAGTTGCTCCTGTCTCCAACTTAGCCTAACAAGGCAACACAACCTGTGTACTGATGCTTCTTTCACTTGGTGATCTACACAAACAGGAGAGTAGAAAACAGCTATGGAGATAGCAATGACTTCAAAGCCACACCAGTTTAAAAAAAAAAACGCTACTTGCTCTTTATATGTTTCACATTTTTTGGTATTCTCACACTGAAATGTTTTGAGAAAAGCTCCAATATCCTTTTTGTGATGCAGAATGTCAATACACAATTATAATTACTAAATGTGATGAAAACTACTAACAATCCACTAAATCAGGGTAATGGTGGCCTGCCAAAGAGTAGAGATTCAGTCCAGGATGACTTTTGGAAACTTGATGATTGGGCTAACAGAAACTTCATACAGTTGTAAGAGCAGAGGTGCAAAGCTCTGCACCTGGAACAGGATTACTCCACACACTGAGAATTAACTGGCTGGGTAGCAGCACTGATGAGAAGGGCTCATGGTGGAGGTCACAGTGAATGTGAAGTTGAGTATGAGCCACTGACATGGTGATGGGGTAGGACCATGTCAGGAAGTTTGTCCAGCCTGAAGAAAAAGCTGAGAGAATAATAGAATTGCTGTTTAGACCTGTATAATGAGGGAGGGCTTAAAGGTAAGACAAGTTATAGTCCTCCTTTGAGTAAGAATGGACCAGTCAACCTCCACATTTCTATGATTCAATTAAAACTGTATTTTCTCAAATTTTGTTTCATTAACATTCAACAATTGTCGAACTGAAACCAAGACCCTGGAAGTTCCTTTATTGCAAATAAGCAGGATATTATGGTAGACTATACTATGAAAAAATATGTTCTGTTCATGGTTTTTTCTGACCTTTTTTCTGCAAATATATAGTATTATCCATTGTCAAATACAGAGCTAAAGGGATCATTGACTCATCTGTTAAGGAAAATATTGGTTCTAGATTCCTAATGGAAATAACAATGGCTCTTATGCATTTGCAGAATGTAAATATTTGCTGAAGGTAATAAAAATCTGACTGTCTTCCAGTCAACAGTCACAACTGATAGACACAGTATGTTCAGATACTGCCTCTGAGGCAGAATGAAATCCCAGTATTATGCAACATCCAGGGAAGTTTTTGTATCAATTTCAGTGGAACAGCATCCAAGCATTTAGTTTTAATTTGCCCATCTAAGAAATTGTAAAACAGTGTGAATTTACCAGTCACATGACAAAAATAGAGAAGTATGAGCATTTCAGAAACCAAACTATACAAAAGAGTGTGCCTTTTGCAGGATAGATGTGTTTTGGCAAAGACGAGGCATCGAGTGCACTCACCATTGACTAGTTACTGAATACTCCTTGCACATATTAAATGAGTTTTAAAGTATCCTCACTTTCACTGTCATGCTGAATACACTGCCATGTGATCATATGAGGGAGATCCTGACTCCTTTGAAATCATGGCAAGCTTCCTGTCCCCTTTATTGGCCAACACCTTGTATGGACACGACTCTATGAACCCCATGCGGCAAACTTTTGACAAATGTGAGCCAGAGCTGCTGGCAGAGTTGTATCTAGTATCAAACTATCTGTTATGTGATGATTAAACTCTATTTCTTGCTTAATCAAACATCCAATCATGTTATGGGATAAGAACTGCTACGCCATAGATGGAAAACACAGAGTGACCAGGAGGCAGATGAAAGGCTGGTGTCTGATTTTATTTCTTGCTTAATCAAACATCCATTCGTGTTATGGGATAAGAACAGCTATGCCATAGATGGAAAACACAGAGTGACTAGGAGGCAGATGAAAGGCTGGTGTCTGATCCTACCTCAAAACTGAAGCTTTCCTCTCTGTTACAGCATTCTTAGGCTAACCTACACTCAAGTTTCTTGCCTCAAGGGTGATCTTATTTCTTGATTTTCTTTCCAAAATATCCGGTCTCCAATTTTCCTCTCCTTGACTTCAAACTAAGCTGAATCAGTCCCTCTGTGGATACATTTTCATGTACTCTGTTGCAACATTTGTGTTTAACGAGCTGCTTTTAAATAAAACTCCAGAGTTTTTTGTTAAGCAAAACCTCTGTGTGGTTTTGACTTAATCTGGAATCTATGTATCTTTAGGCTCCTGCTATTATTTTTCTTGGCTTGCTTTGATAGTTCTCATTTCTCTGTATGTTGCAGTGCTTGGGAATTCCACTGGTGACTTTTCTTGCTCTTGGATAGGATTTTTCAGTCTTAGAACTTCTCCAGGATAGAAAAAGGAAATATTGGGTTCAAGAGCAAGTTATTTTTCCTGAGTCAACTGCTTCACTCAGTTGACTACCTGGTCAGTCAGAAAAATGCAGCTGAAAAGGCATTTGACAGGAATAAACTTAGGTTCAGGTCAATTTGGCACAGAGTGAAGAACCCCACCCAGATGAGTCAGAGATATCAGTGGAAGTTTAGTTACACCTATCCTCATCATTTCTTACATGGGATTCCAGTCCAATACATCCCCTCACACTTCCTATTCTCAGTTTAGTGTATATAATGTTTAAACAGTTTCCAAACTCTCTGAAAATATCTAAGAATCTAAATTGGTTTTGTTGAAATGTAAGAGGTCATCGTTCCCTGATTACACTGCAGTCTGGCATTACAACTGAGCTTGCATTGGGACACTTAAAAAACCTAGTCTGCAGCACAGCTCTGCCAGGCATTGCACACTCCTGCTTTACCAAGTTCAGCAGCTGGTTACTGCTTTCAGGAATCACCTTCTGAACTACTGGGGTTTTGCCCTTTGTCAAGGATTTCTAAGTATCTCAGTGTCTGCATGTCCACAAATCCAGGACATACAGCCACTTCTGTAGTGCTCACTTGTGCTATAGTGTGCAGGCACAGCCTGAGAGGTTTATAGCATGTGGGATCCACTGTGCAACTGATTTGTGCAAGCACTGGAAGTAAGACTCATTTTGAACACTGGTTTTGCAGCACATGCATTGAAGCTCAGTCTGCATGAGCTCTGTTGTGTCTGGGGTCCATCAGGCTCCATACATATGCAAAGACATATGATCCATGTCAGTCTGACAGAAGATTGCAGGGGTGGTAGGCAGGGTTGAGCAGATGACACTCCTCCTCTGACTCCCTTGAGTTCACCAGCAGAATGACATGCTGCTCAACACATGCCTGCAATATCACTGGTTTCTGGCAATGTAGATCCTTCCCAAAGGCTGCAAGATAGTTTGAAATCAGAGGGTCAGGGTGCTTATCACTAAGGAAGAAAACAAATATTCTGATCTCAGTCTCATACCCTGGTAAAACCTATGTAAAATTTCACAATCACAATTCAGAATAAATGGCTATCCATGAATTGTTACTTCTTTAAGACCTGAGGTAGAACAGCATGACCTCCCCCTCAAACCTCTGTGACCAAGATGGGCATTTGCCACATGATCAGAATAGAAAATGTGTCATATGAAGAGACATCACTGTGGCTATCTGCCTTACATGCTTGCTAGCCAGTGTGTTTGAAACTTTCCCAACCTCCTATAAGGACACAATGCTGTCATTTTATCCCAATGCTTTGAGAGCTCTCTCCCACAACACAAAGCAAGAAACAAAATGTAAACCTGTGTATCAGACAAAACCAAGCCATTAGGCTTCAATACTGAAAGAAATGAAGAAACAGCTGGTGATGCAGTAGCTGCTAAAAACTAATTTTGTTTTCTTCATAGGCAAGCAAACCACCAAACCTGCCCACAGAGCTTCCTGAGTTTGAGCAGGCTGCACACATACAAGCATGGTACAGTATATTTCTACTGCAATCATTTCCATTGTGTAGAAGGGCTAGTTTTGAGTAAGCTGAGCAATAGTAGAATCATGGAATTGTTTGGATTTAAAGGGGCCTTTGAAATTCATCCAGTTCTAAGCCCCCTGTCACTGGCAGGGACACCCTCCACTAGAACAGGCTCCAAGTCCTGTTCAACCTGGCCTTGACCACTTGCAGTGAGTGGACATGCAAGACTAACTGGTCTGGACAACCTGTTCCAGTATCTCACCACCCTCAAAGTAAAGGAATTCTTCCTAATATCTAATTCAAACCTATTCTGTTTCAGTGTAAAGCCACTCTCTCTAGTCCTATCACTACTTGTCCTTGTAAAGTCCATCAGAGGGTCTTTTGAGAAACTAATATAATTATTGCTTCTTACTTCTTCCTTTTTACTGACGCACACTTGTAGTTGGAGATAACTTCTGTTGTAATACATAGCTGTTGCAACACCAGGAAATACCATATGATTTTCTCCACTAGACTGATAAAGAAAACTGTGAAGCAATATCAGTTCAACCCAAACTGCAGTGGCTTGAGGTATGAAAGTCTGAGCAGATACAGACTTTTCCACTTTAGTTTGCAAAAGTACTCCACTCAGGATGAAGAGCTTGTAAGCTGTTCTGATCCCCAGCACAGGCAAAACTGAAACTGTCAGCCCTGATCATTATTGTGATGTAAACATAGGCCTATGAGAGATAACTGTCTCAGTTTTCACTTAAACTACAGATTAAAAAATAAATTAATTCCAATTGTACTATGCCTTTTAGATCTTCCATCTAAGACCTTGAAAAAAAAATCTAATTTTTTGCAACTGTTGCTTGATGAAAGGAATATTAATATGGTGGTAGCATGTTACAGCATTTAACATTGTAGCCTTGACATTTCTTATTAAATATTTAACTGCTGGAAATGGTATACTCGAGAAGCACCTGTGAAAATGAAACCTGGTTTTGAGAACAAAAGGTTGTAAAAATAAGGATGAGGATATGGATAAAATAAATATTATAAAGTTGTCAGTTTTTTTAAATCTCTGAGACAAGAATTTGATTTTTTTATGTTTATTTGGATGCATATTTTTCCTATGGGGACAAAAGTTTGTAGACTCACTAAAATAAGTGCATTTAATTCACAGACTGGTTTGGCTTGGGGTTTTTTTCCAGACTGTATGCAAAACACTGCTTGTGTTTGTAAAACTGACTACTTTTGGTGGTCTAAAAAAGGCAAATGGGTGAAAAGATGGAGAACCTCACAAAGATACCAAAACTTTTGTCCTTCATACATGACTTCAGTATAATTTTTTTTTTGCAGTGATACTATAACACTAGGAAACATCTCAGTTATTTTGCTTTTGAGAGTTAAAAGCTGGTGCTGATCAAACCCTCTGTAGGAATTTACAACCAGATGAAACTTGGCAAATTAAGAATTATCCCTCTAGTTCTTGCTTTAAACAGCTATTTTTTCCATGGAAATTATAAGTTTTATGATAAATAAGGTAAATTGCCTAAGAATTTTCAGCTCTTTTTTATTATGTATTTGCTATACACTGCACTTGTTTATCCATATTTTACTGCAGCATATGGGAGCATTTAAATTTTGATTGTAGCAGGGCCTATCCCAAAACACTTAGGTTTTGGGATAGGAATGCTCTAAGCTGCTGAAGAGGAACCTTGGCAGAGACTGCTTCTCAGAGAAGACTAACACAAGTCTATCTCTAGTTGTTTCTGAGGACAGCAGTTAATTATTTTCTGTTCAGTATGTTCAATCCCTTGAGATAGAGATCACGTGAATTTTCCTAGTAAGGGTGGCAGAAGTAC
Source organism: Geospiza fortis (assembly GCF_000277835.1). Lineage (NCBI taxonomy): Eukaryota > Metazoa > Chordata > Aves > Passeriformes > Thraupidae > Geospiza > Geospiza fortis. The sequence goes on from NW_005054324.1 coordinate 3,202,077, forward strand.
CAATTTAAACGCTGATTAAAAGGATTGTAGTAATCTTGAATGAAATCTCAAAAGCACAAAAAAAGTAGATGAACAATACACTGGTCACAAATAATGACAGCTCTACATGCTTGGTATTGTTGTATTTAAATAGTAGAATAAGGTTCCTGCATACACACCTAGAATATACTAAGCAATTTATACTCTAATTCTTTCTTCAAAATTAATAGATATAGAATATGAAATCTATAATACATATCACACTAACAGGTCAGTAATTAGAAAAACACTGTTCACCCCAGATGGAAGTCAACCATTCCTGAAACAAGGCTCAGGAACCTGGCTTTGTGCCCAGTGACAGTAGTGGAAGCAAGAATACCTTTTATATATGTGCTGGTAAATAATTTAGCAGGTTCACCTCATTTTTTAATCCATTTGAAAGAAAAGGGGAAGGAATTCTTTGGTACTTTAAAAAATGTGAGGCAAACACACACACACACACGCGCGCGCACACACACACACTGCTCAAAGCACCTGAGAGATGAAAGCTGTGGAAGGACAGATGATGGCCATAAGGCCATGAGGCAGAGTCAGTGGGAGCTGCAGGCTCTCAGGCACTACATGCAGGCACTCTTTGCTCCCTACCACTGCACGTATCTTGTGCCTGTCCCAAATGACAGCCCTAAGGAGCAGTAAAGATTTCATTCCCTATCTGCTGGCAGTGCCTTCAGCTCTTCTGTTGAAAATACCAGCACAGATGCCTGTTAGTGGCAGAAGAAGGATGATTTATTTTGGGATGAAGACGCGTCTCCCTTGGAAGCTGGATGAAATCCATGTAACTTATTTTGCAGAACTAATTTCAGCAGACTGTATTACAAACTGTTTCAGTCACTGTGAGCCTTACTTGTCTCAGATGAGCAAAGAGATTCAGATAACAAAGAGGAATTTAACTGCACTCCTGAAGTTGCATTGCCATATCTATTCCTGTTTCTATGGGTATATTTCTGTACTTTATTAGCACTGTTTCTGAGCCATAGAGATTTGTAACAGCTAGCTGCCTAATTTAATACCCCAAGAAGAGATCCAAAATTTGATGGTGTATGAGATGCTTTTATTAGACATTTTTATTAGACCTATGTCTATCAATGTACTGGGAAGGACCAAGCAATCAATTCTGCCTTGCCCTTGACTGCCCAGCATGCCACTGATAATGGCCACAGTCACAAAGCAGCCTGTGTGAGTCAATAGTTAATTTGTCCATCTCTCCATTGCTCTTTGGATGAGTTTGGATTGATTTTGGGTGAGTGTGTTCTCTTTGTGTTCCTCCATATACAGACACCACAGAAAGTTTAAATTGTGGTCTGCCGTTCTTGTTTCACACCAAAGTTGATGTGAAGTTCTGTGTAGATGCACTTATTTACTGTAATTACAGTGTTGTCTCCTAATTCATCTTATTATCTTAGTAACTAGAGTGGTTAAGGCTGTTAGCTTGCCACGAGAGCCATCGTGAACAACAAGCAAATCTCCAGGTGTGCAAAAGGTTTCTGTGCTACACAGTCCATAGGAAGAAAATAACAAAAAGTTCAGAATAAAGAAGACCTCATTTCCACAGTAAGTACCTCTGCACTTGAATTTGTCCCTTGAAATAGAGGGAGATATTATGGTATCTGAGATTATATTGAACAGCAATTACAAATGAAGAAAGACTTAGTGGCAATTTATATGCACAGTAAGTTATAAACATATTTTGAAGTGTTATAACTGTATTATGAAAAATAGTCAATTTGTCATACATAATAGGGTTATGAGAAAATATGTGTTCATGTCCCACTTTGCTGATGGTCTCTTACCCCTTTGAAATGCCTTGACTACATTTACTATTCTGCAAGCAAATGAATGGAATGCTTATGAAACAATCAGAGTTGGACCTTCTTGTACCAGTGGTGCATTTGGTCCCGTACAGATGGCCAGAAAATATCAAGTCACTTTGTAAATGTTCAGAACAATGCATGACACTTGAGTAAATTTTAGATAACTAATCTTACACAGCAGTTTCTGTCTTTAGTTTAAAGTAAAATGTCAGTATTCTACATGCATCTGTAAGTTCTGGATATATGAGTTACTAGGCAAAATAACTAACACAGATTTGGATCATCTAAAAGAATAATGGTTAATATTATTGGACTGGATGAAATAGCATAGAATAGCAAATTTACAGTCAATCTGTCTTACATAATATTAACATAATGTAATGTAATAATTTTTGCTTGTAATATTGCTTCAGAACCAAGAATGGGCTGTCCTATATCCCTGGAAAAGTGCTACTATGCAAAATAACAAGAGGTGTGATCTGATTATTTGAGGGCTCAATGTACTCACAAAGCACTCATCTATCTGTGTGAATAATATGAAGTTCCATCAGCCCTGTGACAGTTCTGGAAATAATAAATGTGTTCCAAAAAAGCTTTGGACCCTTAAATGAATTGTCCAACAAATATTCTCGAATCACTAAATAGAAATAGGCTTGCAGTTGGCTTGGCTGAATCACTCTTTAAACAAATTTCTCCGTCCTGCTGTAAAATAAGACCCCAAGCAACAGGCACTTCAGTTAGGAGATTAAAATGGCTGAGATGAAATGTGCAAGTGACCATCCAAATTTTGTAACATCCACAAAAATATTTGCACTGTTACACTTGAAAATGGCATTTTTTTTGTTTTTGTTCTGTATCCTTCTGTGGTTGCAGAAGGTCTACTAGCAGGGGTGCCCAATTCTGCCCTGCTAGAACAGAGCTGATCACTTTCTCAAGAGATAACAAATGCTGGGACTGTAATAATTTCACAGGCAGATTAAAAAGGGATGTCTTCTGATACCATTTCACCTCCTCAGATAGCTAAAAAAAATTCCTGATCTTGCTCTTAATTACTGCTCCTTAATTGATTTCAAAATCAAGCAGCACTCCCAGCAGAGCATTTCTGAAGGCTACTTCTATATCTCTATCAGTCACTTGGTGTGCAGAATCATGGCTTACAAGCTCCACTACCTGAAGTGTGATGATAATTACTCAGAAAAAGATTTTGTTTGCTGAGAGAAAGCCTTTATTCTCAAAGTTGTCTTGATAGCAACGTTAACAAAAGCCACAGGCTTCCAAGGTTGGACTGAATCTTTTTTTTTATATATCAGTATAAACAAGCTCTGAATAATTAAATTTCTAATTGAATCTCTCCTCTCAGACACAGCTGCTTAGCTAATTACTCTGATTTTTTTTTACTTGACTGACTTTTAAAAATGGTTACTTCTGTGATACTGCAACTTAAAAGTAATGTTATTTGGGAACTGAGGTGTCTTTATGATCTAATGACTATGATAAAAGTGAAACCTCCATGCTAGTGAAGTTTATCTTTGGTGCTATGATTTCTACATTTACTGTAAGGTAAATGCAATCTTGTCATATCATATTTTGAAACTTTTTAGATAGCTTATGCTAATTTATGTGATGTGGGGATTTATCTCTGTCAACTCTCAGTCAAAACCAGGTTTTCTGGCATCACTCTTATTTATTGGAATGCAAAAAACTGACTGCAGAAAGCAGAAGGACTTCATGTGAGTGCTATCATTGGTAGAGCTGTGATCTTTCAAGAGAAGGAGGAATCCAGTGGAACAGTGAAGTTGACAGAGGCCAAAGGTTGATTCCAGCTCTAGGGCATGACTTCAGCTAGCAATAAATGAATGGGGTTTAGGGGGGTGTGCAGACCAAAAGAAAACTAAAAATTAATGAATAACCCATTTTTATTTCTTTCCTTTTCCTCAATGCAAAGATATGGGCTTGATGCCTGTTTGGAAATCATGAGAAAAATAAAAAAGAAACACATTGCCAACCACTTTTGCTTCTACAAGGAGTAACTTGTAACTCCACCAATTTTAGCTAGCTGCTCAGGATGAGTGGATTAGCAGTATTACATAAAAATGCTTCTTTTTCAAGAATATTTTGAATCTGGTTATCTTAGAATAACATTATGGTTTCATGAGTTACCAGTCCCAAAGGAAGTCCAAAGCAAAGGTTTCTCATGTAAAATTTCACTACCTGCCTCTTTCAGACTGAAACCTTTCAGATGCCTTTAGTGCAGTGTGACACAGGGAGAACAAAAGTGCAGGCACATCAGCAGATCAGTAATTGTGCAGGTGCAGGGAGGGATCCTCCCTTCTGTTCTGGGGACAGAAACTTGGCAGGACTGCATCCTCTGCAATTGTGGAGCCTAACAGGCAGAGCTCCTTCAGTTTCTTGTGCCATCCCACATGACCTCAGGCATGGCTGCTGGGTAGATTATACACATTTTTTACTGTTTATTCAGTATTTTATTTCTTATTTTATATGCTCAGGGCCTATAATGGTTGAATTTGTTGAGAAACATGGCTAAATGAGGGAAGAATTTGATACCAAAGTTAATTAGAGTTGGGAAAGCACCATTTGCTGTGCTTGAATTAGATTGACTGCATTTTAAATCTCTTTAAGAGAAGAACGTTCTTAGCTCTGCAAGCAAAGCCCCCTATTTCCTGCAGTGCAGCAAAACAAAATACTGCTGTGTGTAAATTCATTGAGAGTCTTTGGAAGCTAGAAAGGAATTAGGAAGTAGCAGATTAGTAATCTGAAAGGCAGAAAAGCATTGGGAGGATGGAAAACATTAGAAGGAAAGACACTGTAATAACTAACAGACATATCTTGGTATCAGAAAAAAACTTCCAAACTTGTGTTTCTTTTTAGCATAGTCTCTTATTATTACTATCTGCCTTTCCAGAGTTTCAAATGATTGAACAAGCACTAGGAATAAAAGTTAAATATCAGGTCTAGAATTGGAGAATTAAAAAAAAAGAAAAAAAAGTTCACATTTGGAACTTATAGGATGATAGAATTGAGGATCTCTGAGCAATTTTAACTTGCTCTTTCGGTGTACAGACATTGTGATTGTCTTTAATAATATGAAACTCTACCTACATTTTTCAGTACTTCCCTATCTCAGACCTTGGTTTGGATTAAAAAGAAATTGCATTTTCTTTACAGAGTTTTCCTGATTGCTGTTAACAGAATAAGCTAAGTAATTCAAAAGCATTATTATAGTTACCTCCATTAATTACTGTGACTATTACATTATGTGGTATTATTATTCTCATTCTATAAGCAGAGGCAGAGAAATGAAAACCAAAATTATCAACACACAATATATTCCAATTTCTATTAAAATAATTACATCAAGGCCCTAGATTTTCAAAGTATGAGGCTCACTTATTGGCCAAGACAGCAGGTTAAATGTAAAAAAGTCTAGAATCATAAAAGCAGTCTGTGGTTGAGGAAGGTTCAGTTCCCCAGAAAAGTGCTCAACCATGTAGTCTTAAGGTCATCACTTGCCATCCTGCTTTTCCCTGGCTTACCCAATGCATGTCTATCCATGTCTTTAAAGGAAGCAGCCTATAGTCTCTAATCTTACAGGCTCCAGATTTTTCCCAGAGTATCATCCATTGCCTTTGTGAATCTGGAATATTTTGCCATTTACTTAAAATGAAACATGATATCATAACACTTACACACAACGAAGAACAATCTGAGATTGAATGGGGAACCCTCACTGGGACATAATACAGGCATACGAATGCTGGGATTTACAATCTCATTTTCTTCAATGGTTGTGTAAGGAAGAAGGAAACCTATTTGAAACAGGTTTCCAGAGAGAGCATGATCAGCAGAATAATGGAGTTGCACTAATCTTCAGTGTTAGCAAAAAAGGAATTATCAATTAAAATAATCTTACAGTAACTGCTGTATACTCAGCTGTTCAAATGAGTAAAAAGGAAAGAAGTAATTCAAATTTTCAAAGCACAGTGCATTTTTTTAATGCTACAGGATAGTAGGCTGCAAATTCATTTTTTCACATGGAGTGATAATTACCTGTCATATTTGACATGGCCAAGTCTAATCCTCTTCATACTGAAATGCATAAAAATCTTTTCACCAACTCCAGTGAGTGCAACAGTATCTCTGGATGGCTGTAAGGGGTTTTGGCATTTCACCTGAACAATGCAGATTCAGCACCTGCAGTTTCATATTATTGTTGTTAGCTCTTTTGTCCGAAACACAGTAGTTTCACAGAGCTAAATCATTCTTTCATTTGTTTGTTTGAAGTGATGCTTTGCAGTCGTTGTATTGTCATGTATTTTTAAGCCTATGTCCTGTAGTTGCTGAACCAAAGAACAGACTCTGCAGAAATGTGAAGAGAATGTCCCTACCTAACTGCAGCTTTTCAAGGAGCTTGTTATTGTTCTAACAACAGCTGCACACAGAAAATTAGAAAGAGAGGGAAACAGACTTATAACTAACATGCCCCTACCATACCCTCAACTGCAAGGAAAGTCCAACTACAACAAACCCTGCTGCTGGAAAAATGCCAAATGCTTGGACTGAGTCCAAAGTTTCTGCAAACTATGCAATAATAAAGTTATTGCTTGAATAAAGAACTCTGTAAGGTCAAGAAACACCCACCTCTTTGTCAAACATTCCTACTCTGTGTTATCAGGGTCATGTGGACTATTTGTGATACACTCTGCTCTGAACACCCGCCGAGGAACCCTTGAATCAACATGCAGGCAGGAACGAGGATATACTGCATCCCAGGGCTCCCATCCCTAGATGCAGACCCCTAGGAACTTTCCAGCCCATTCCTGGTTCTCCCCAGGGAATCCTGTCCATCACTGCTGCAGGGTGGGTGCCCCAGCAGGTGACTCGGACTGCGGCTGTGAATGTTAGGAGTGGGAAGAGAGAGGCAGTGCACAGTGCTGCTGCTGGCAGTTCCCATGCCCATGACACTTTACATCACCTTCTTTTCTAAATAAAATCTTGTGTCTTTATTATCTGGTACAGACTGACCAACTCTACATAATTTCTTGCTGCATTTTTCTGTGCTTTTTACACCATATTTTTTGATGATTGTCAGATTTCTAAAAATGTGACTAGATTCTACTGCCCTGCTTGTTTCCTGGACACTGGGAAGAACTGAGAAATCAGAGAATCATAGAATGGTTTGCGTTGGAAGTGGTCATTAAAGATCATCCAGTTTCAACCTCTCTGCATTAGAAAGGCCCACCTTCTACTAGACCAGGTTGCTGCAGTGGGAGAATCACCTTTCCTGACCTGCTGGCCACACTTCCTTTGATGCATCCCAGGGTACAAGAGCCCTTCTGGGCTGCAAGCATGCATTGCCAGCTCATTTTGAACTTTTTATCAACTAAATTAATGGAATATCATAACTGCAACTGAATAATTGACCTTTGCTGGCTGCCAGACACCTACCCAGGTGCTCTCTTACTCTCTCTCCTCAACATGCCAGAAGGAGAAAACATGAGAAAGCTCATGGATAAAGACAGGGAGATCCCTTGCAGTCACTGTCACAGGCAAAACAGTCTTGACTTGGAGATGATTGATTTCATATATTACCTATTAAAAAAAGAAAGAAGAAAAGTAAGGTAATGAGAAGGAAAGAAAAAACCAAAGCACCTTCCCCTCACTCCAGACCTTCTTCCCAGCTTCAACTTCAATCTTTTTTTCCCAATCTTCTAACTCTTGTACTTCCTCCTACCCAAGCAGGACAGGTGGATGAAGAAGATGGAGAACAGGGGGTTGCAGTCGGTGCAGAACTTCTTCTCTCTGCTGCTTCTTCCTCCTCACACATTCCTGCTGCTCCAACAAGAGTCCTTCCACTAGGGTATAGTCCTTCAAAACAGACTGCTCCATCGTGGGTGCTGCAGCTCCTTCCTGGAAATCTGCTCCCATGTGGGCTCTCCATGAGCTGCATGTTTCCCCAAGGGTGTATCCACAAGCTGTGGCATGGGGAACTCCATAGGCTGCGCAGTGAATATCTGCTCCACTGTGTGCTGTGGGCTGTAGGGGAGTCTCTGCACCTCCTTCCTCTCCTTTTCTGAGCCAGGTGTCTCCAGGGCTGTTTCCTCTCACATCCTCTCTCTGTGTGCTGCTCTGCAGGTTTCTAACCCCTTTTTAAATATGTTTTTGTAGAGGTGCCACCAGCATGGTGAACAGACTCAGCTGTCTGTCATGTGGTGCCTCAGTTTTGGAACAATTTTGAGCTATCTGCCCAATGCAGGGACAGGTCCTGGTTTCTTCTCACAAAGGCCACCCTCACAGCCCCCTGCTGCCAGCACCAGGGCAGAAACACCCAATACAGCTGCTGTGCAAGTGTGCAGTAAACCCAGCTTGTCCAAAATGCCCCAGGCTGCTGCATTCATCCAGCTCAAGCCTGCAATCAGTCTGTGGCTGCTTGTGTCCCACCTGTGGTGAGTCAGTGCGCAGGCCAGGTGTAGTCTGGCCATGGCTCATTGCCTCCCAGAGCTGTTCATGCCCTTCCTTCCCAGGCTTGCAGTTGCTTAACTCTCTTGCTCTAGCATGCCTCACAGCACGATGTGCTTGGATTATGATTAAGTTTCTTAATCCAATGAAAAATTACACCCTTTTCATTTGCAGAGTTAGCTTTCTGATGAGTTTGTCTCCTGACAGATAGTGAACACCTAACTTAGTTCAGCTGTAAGCTTAACTGTGTATGAATAACCATGATGGGCACTATTCTTTGTGTGCATGCAGGTTTTTTATTCCCAAAAACCCAAATGAAAATAAGAGATGCTTTTTGAATGTGGAGTGAGGACAGGCATATATGATTTAAAAGAGTTTCAAATGCCCATGCCAGGGTCTGTTACAAACCTAGAGCTCTGGGAAAAAAAACTAAACAAAATTGCAGAGTTTATTTGCAGGAAAACAAACAAGATTGCAGGATGTTCAGCTTTGCACATTACAGTCCAGACAAAAATTATCCCAAACTGCACAAAAGAATTCAAATGAGGCCAAGGAGAATAGGTAAGGAGACCAAGATCTCCAATTGGAAGCCCAGAGAAGGATAAGAGTGCTCAAGTGTATGAAAGGAAAGGATTTGCTTTCTAGGCAAGGCTATTGAGCCAGGAGTTCCCCTGAGACACAATATGAGAGATGCCAATAAAATCATGAACGTCACAGGGAAGATAAGTAGAGGATGAAATGAATATTATCTTGGACCCCAGCCAAGGTGATAATACCAATGTTTGCAAAAACTCAAACATTTACAGGAGAGAAGAGATCATCTCAGAAGGGGCTGTATATCTTACTCCTGGATGTCAAACATCCCTATAAGAGAAGCAGGAAGCCTGGGTGGAAAATGGTGGGACTGTCTGAGGACTGGAAATAAGGAGCAACTGAGAGCAAAAGAACCACAACAAAGAAACTCAGTAGATTCTTCACTTCAGTCTTGGTAAGGCTCCCATAATCTATAACTTTTATAAGAGAGAGCTCAGATGAGATAGTGTGATTTGGAGCAGGCATACCCAAAGTATTTAGACTAATCAGAAGAATTAAATGTTAATAAGTCACCAGGACCAGATGACATTCACCCAAGTGTTCAGGAGGAAATGAGACATAATCCTGCAGAACTGCTGGCTGTAGTTCTGCAGTAGTAACCGAAGTACAGCATGTGCTGGAGGGGGAACCTGGGAGCTGCTTAGCAGTGAGTCTGACTCATGAGAAAATGCTAGAACAGGTCTGTAGAAAAGAAAGGGATTGCTGAACACATGGATAAACAGTGTCTATTGATAAAGTGTCAGCATGGCTGGAGTGAAGGGGTGTCCTATCATCCCTGGCCTGCTGGGATTATAACATGGGCAAAAGGAGTAGTAGACTTGAATTTCCAAAAAGACTTTGACTAGATTACATGGCAAAGGTATGCAAAAACCTCAACCTTGCATAGCCATAGGATTACAGAAAATGATGTTTTATCTACTGGAAGATGGATAAAGGCTGGAAAATAAAGGCCAACCCTCTACAGAGTGGAAAAATGTTGGCAGTGGATTTCAGTAGGGACTAGTATGAGAATTATTCATATTCTTCACCAGTGATCTGGTAAGAGAAAAACTCCACACATATGAAAATTATGCCAAGCTCTTACAATAGGCAGTGAGGAACTCCAGAAGAAGTTCACAAAACTGAATGGGAAAAAAGGATATCTAATTCATGGAAAGAAAAGCTGTGCATCTAGAGAAAAGTAATTTGAAGTGCACCTACACAATTCAGGATTCTTAGGATTCCAGCTCAGGAAAGTGATCTTGGAAACATTGCAGTCAGTTTACAAAAATCACTGTCATAGTGTTCAGTATAAGCCCCCCATAATGAAGCCAGCAAAATGCACACCCTTGACAAGAAAGGTGCTGAAAATAACACAAGGAGCATAATTTCACCATTATGTAAACTCCTCATCTTGCGAACTTAAAATTTCTGCGTCCTCAAGAAAAACATAGTGGAGCTAGACAAGGTAACTAAAATGATTGAGGGGATGTCAGTCTTATAAGGAAAGATTCAAAAGGTTGAATCTGTTTAAAAGGGAAATGAGAAGTCTGAAAGGAAAAAGGACTAAAATTTACAAAATTATGAGGGTAGTGGAAAGGTCAATGCAGAAGTAAAATCTACTACATCTTGCAATACTAGAACCAGAGAGCACTTGATAGAACTAATTTAAAATAGGCAAAAGGGAGACACTATCACAGCCTTAAAAAGGAGAAGATAAATTCCTTAAAGGGAACAGGCAGTGATGTATGTTACCTTCTGACACCTTTTAACCAAGTCTTGTGGGCAGTAGAGAACTGGCCTCTTCTGCTTTCTCCCATTGGCATTTTCTACTGCCACTGTAAGAGACAATATGGGCACTGCTGCTTTGTCTCACTGATCCTCAAATGGGATGTTTCATGTATTATTACCCCCCAGTCTCAATGGGCTGGCCTAAATGAGGCATAAGGAGAAACTTGTCATAGAAAACACATGCAAAAGCCACTGCTTTAATGTCTGCAAACCCCTTAAAAAAAAAAAGGGGGGGGGGGGGGGGAATGGACAAAGGAATTAGAAAGGAATTTCCTGTCGCTAATTTCATGTTCCTTTCATAAAAATATCCCACTTCTGGTCCTTTTATTAGATTTTTTTAAGCATTAACCACAATGCAAGTTGTGCAATACACTCATATTGAATACTAAGACAAAAAAACAGCAATTACAAATAAACACAAGAACATAACAGCATTAATTAAATACTGCATTGGTCTCTTAAAGTCCATTGTCCAATAAAATGGAACATTTTAGATTTATTCTGTGTCCCACACAATAATGATCAAATGAACTGAAACTAAGTTTCAAGTTTTCACAGCTCTCTTCATCTCAGAAAGGTACAAAAGGGTTCACTGTCCTCCCACTCTGCCCACCACTTCTTCAGCAGATATGCAAATCAAATCTGCTCTGCTTCCTCACTAGCTCCCTTCACCCCTCAGAAATGATAAAGAACAAAACTAGAGTTGCTTTCTTTACTTCTCATTCTGTTGCTGAGCAGGCTAAACCCTAATTCCATTTTGAGCCACATCATCAGAGAGTTGAGTTAGATGAAGAATTCAGAGTGTGAGATTCTGGCCTAGTACTTTCCTGCATGGTATGCAGTTACTACAGTCATGCTTATTACTACTTTGCATTAATACACTTACATATATTATTTTTAAAATAAGAATTGTCAAGATGATTACAAAAAACTTCTCACTTTTCTTTCCCATTCATGACCACAGAGAAAAGAAAGGAATATTGCATTATTTCCTGGTGGTACTCATAAAACAAAGGAAGTCAAAGCTTTCCTTTCCTCCTAGAGTCTCCTCTTTCCTATATACTGGTTTCCTTACTGACCTCCTATTAACCCCAACGAGATGGCACAGGTATCTTTAGTAGTTTCATTATCTTCAGGTGTCTCCATCCTTCTGTAATCCTCATCTATTCAGGGCTCATTCATCCTCTTACCTTAGTTGAATGGTTAGTTTTGGCCTCTCACGTGTATCCCCCACCTGCACCTGAAGTCCTGGTGGTTCTGCTCACATTGAGTTGCCCTCAAAGCTGATTCTGCCCAGTGTTACCCACATCACCAAAGCAGGGTGGCCATGCAGCAACAGATTCCACAAACCTGGGGTAGGAATTCCCTTCCCCTGCCTCTCACACAGACACAGTGCAAGGGGGGCACAAAACCCCTTCTCCCCAGTGAATATTCAGTGTTATTCTTGTGAGGCTGAACTGAGTAAGGGCAAGTGACTGGAAAAGCAAAGTCCTGGCATTCCTGTGCTCAGGGGATTTAGATCCCTCTGCTGGATGAGGTTGGTTCAGTTGTCCTGAAGCAGAATGGCACTTTGAGTTCAAACAGTGCCCAACCCTGGGCAGTGCCCTGAACAAAGGTGCCTGTCAAGAGGAAGTTAAGCTACACCCATCCTTTGTTCTTGGTTTCTTTGATCCTGCAGAACACAGCTTCTCACATCAGACATCCCATTTACTCTAAAACTAGTCATTCATCCATCCAAATGCAAAAAGCCCACCCCAGTACTCTAGGTGAGCTGAACTGAACTCTATTGTAGGTTTTATATTCTGCTACTGAACAGAATGAGCAGTTAGTCTGAGGCTTCACCCAGCAGATCACTTAAACAACTGAGAGAGTCATGGCAAAATAAATCTTATCTGGAGGGACCCCATTGTGTCAGAAAAGAAGCATAACTGTGTAATATTTTTGTAATTTGGTGTTATACTCAGCTTTTCATAAAAATTATAGATTTTTGTCCCTATTCATTATAATTTATTATCTTTTATGTTTATTAAAAAGTTTAAATGAATACATGGCATGTGAGGAGATGCGACATTGTATTTTAAAGACTGTGAAACAGGCCAAACCTTTAGGTAGAAAAGTAAGTCAGCTTAGAAGGTGATGTAAGGAAAAAGGTATTTATTATTAGGAGGCAATGCAAGGCATTTATTATTATCTTTGTTTTCCATGAAGACTCTGAGCGCATACAGCTCTGAGAGAGAAATAAATGGCAAAACTTTCCAGAAGCAAGAAATTCTCTCTGAATTTTCAACATTTCAGTGCAGGCACCTTCAGACATTCCTGTGTGTTTTGTTCCACCTTTCATTCTGTACCTCCAGTCTGTGTGCCATGTATTTGCCCCAGCAAAAATCTTCATAGCAGAACAACTACATAGAATCTTTTCTGATAGCAGTCAGATCATGACTGAGGGGAAAGTCTGAACAACCTCCAACACATCAGAGGTAAAGATGGCAAATCTGAAAAAAACTCTGTTACATTTAAATCTGTATGATACTCAACACAATTCAAACAGTGGGCGGATCTTGCCCATCAGATTCTGGAAAAGCAACTAATTTTTGTCTGTGAACAAAATACTCATTGCAGCTAGCCAAATGGCTACAGAAAGTTTCAGCTAGTTCCTGGTAATATCTTGTGATGCACAACACTGATGTGAGCAAAAAATCATTATAGAATTAAATAATGGATTTTATACTCCAGCTCCTAATTTTTGAGAGAAGTCTTCAAAACTTGACTTATTTTTAATTGAAAATAATGGTTTTCAGTTTCTTCTAGTTTGAGTACAATATGATGATAAAAATAAACAGAATGCTACTTCAAAAAACTGCACCATTAAAATATATGTTTTCTCCTGTAATCATGCAGAGCACAAACAATGGTTTATATATGCAATTAAGAAATTGATCTCCTAAGCAGAAATGTGAATGATGTATAGTGGCATTCTAAGGAAATAGAAACACATCTACAGAAGGTTCTTGGTCAGGGAGTCTGTCCAATGGACTGAACTGGTAGTATTTTAAAGACAGGGACTTAGAGTAATGCTTTTACAGTTAAAAACATGGATGAAATTTTGACTGTGTGGACATACAAGCTTTTGACAGGCCTTTATCATGTATGTTGAACAAAAAATGTTTTCCGTACACTTGCAGGAAGACAAGGAAGGACACAAAAAAGGGTAATAGCAATTAAAAAAATAAAAAGAATTCTCAGTGTTATAATTGTAGTAATGTAATAGTTCTTCAGGTGATTTTTGCCCAGTTTTTTCTTGTCCAGTGCATTAAGGTGTGGAACAGCAGCTGCAAATACAGGAGTACAGAGAACTACTCTTCAGAAGAAAAATAAACCCCAAGTCCATTTTCATCCACATCATTAAAGAGTTGAGTTAGATAAAGAATTTAGAGTGTGAGATTTTGGTCTAGTATTTTCCTGAATGCTGTGCAGTTACTACAGACAAGTTTTTTATTACATTCCATTAATACACTTACATACATTATTTTTAAAATAAGAATTGGGAAGGTGATCACAAACGCAGCTGATATTCCTAAAAGTCTGACAACACTCACTGTTGTCTGTTCAGTCTGTCTAGCCATGAGTGAAACACAAAGATTAGATAGATAAATATAAAGGGATTTCTCACTCTGGAACACAATTTATAATGAATGCATCAAATTCTGTTAGGCAACAGGAGAAGGCTCGGGTTATAACAGAGGCCCCATTAACGTAAGGGTTCTTAGAGGAGCCTGGCACATTGAAGTGGTGCTTATCACCTCCAGGTGTTAGGCAAGCTGTTCAGAACTTTGAAGAATTAAGTTTTACTTGCTTGCACATAAAACTCTAATTAGTGTGCATCAGATTCACAGACTTGACAAAAAAACCCCAGAGTAATTATCATCTGCCTACTTAGATATTGCTAAAGATATTATTACAGTGTGAAAGAACTCCTATCTTTTGAGAAAATTTGTTGGTTTAAGTAAAATGGATTTAGTATATGGTTTATAATTCATAAAACCTAGAGGGAATATAGAATTTGCCTATGAATTATATTTTAAATAAAAACTGAAGCAACAGAACAAACTAATTAGTAATTTAATATGAATGATCTCCATAGAGGAAAAGGTGTCTCATCTGGTGTGCAAGGAATTAAACAGACACTGTCAAAGCTAAGGACAAAGAATGAGTTTACAAAATCCATTCTATTTTCTTTACCTGCTCACTGTACCTACAATGTTAATATCAACTTTCATTCAAATTTGTCTCAGGCCTATTTTCCAAGACTACCTTTGTTGCAGACATCTTTTCATGAAAAATCCTTTCCTTAGGATTTTTCCTCCTGAGAAGCTGAGAAGCCTCAGGAACAAAATGTAAACAATGATTATCTGCTGCTGTGGAATGCAACAGGTGCATCTGTGATTGGTCTCATAGAGTTGTTTGCAATTAATGGCCAATCACAGCCCAGCTGGCTCGGGATCTCTGTTCGAGCCACAAACATTTGTTATCATTCCTTTCTATTTTTAGCTTAGCTAGCCTTCTGATGAAACCTTTTGTTCTATTCTTTTAGTACAGTTTTAATGTAATATATATCATAAAATAATAAACCAAGCCTTCTAAAGCATGGAGTCATATCTTCATCTCTTCCCTCATCCTAAGACCCCTGTGAACACCTTCACATACTTTTTTTTTTTCTAGAGCAGTTTACAAATCTGGAAGATCCTTATACAGTTTAAAAAGGAGGACATGCATTCCTCATGCCTCCCAGAGTCCATTTCTGGGAGCCATCTGCAGTCATTTTTACAGTAATAAAGGGTTGTATTCAGCATTGCTGGTAAGTGATGCAGGAAGACAGTCAAGAATGAAGCCTGTTTGTTTGCACTACTCATTTTAAGGGAGACTAAGCCTTATCTTGGAAGCTCATAAAGGATCTGTGATTCCTGACCACACTCACTAAGGTTCTGGTAGATTTTATATTGGTACCTTGTTTCCGAATTAAGAGGAGAACTATATCTTCTTCTTAAGATATACACTGTGATATGCACATTTGGCTGAGAAAATGTGGAATTTGAGTCAGTTTCATTCAACTCATTAACAGCTGTGTCAGTTGCCCATCTTTTTGGTCTGCATTCACCACCACTGTGCTCTATACACTCATTATTTTTCTCATGAATGCAAATTGACTCACTAGCAGTTAACCTCGCTGGTGTCAGTGGCTGCCTAAGCTGCAGAAAAAGGGCGATTCAAATGTGCTGCATGTGTTTGGGGCAGACATGATGATGGAGCTGCCTCCTTGTTGCTCTTGTCAGAGGGATCTCTTTGGTATTCTGTCACATCGCACTGCACAAAGCTGTTTTATTTTTTCACAGCCCCAGCAAGCAAGGTAGGCTCAGTGACCTCAGTAAAGCAGACAAATGTGGTTTTCTTCCCCAAAGCTGAAAATTAAATGTATTATTTTGTCCTCCTACTGGGTCATAAAAAATCAATTTTGTGTCAGCCACAAAGCTGCTCACTGAAGTGTTGTCTTCCATGGCCAGCTGGGAGCCCTGAGGCTGAGCAAATCCCCCTCTCTGCAGGGATATCTCATGGATCTGCCACCTCCGTGTCTGCACCCAGAAAGTACCTGTCCCCCTTTTTCCTTGCATCTCCTGCACCTCGCCCTACCCAGGGGGCACTATGTGACTGCCCAGGGAAAAGTGAGACAAGAAAGTGCTGTCCCCCCCTGGCTGTCCTCTTTGCTCTCATCTCTGTGCTGGGGAAGCCTCCTGCTAGTGTGGTGTGTCCCCAGCAGGTGCAGAGGTAGATGGGGGTGGGCAGGGGGGCAGGCTGTGTAATACAGGGGCTGTGGGGCTGACTTTTCTCTACCCTCTGAACCAGTCAGTGCAAACGGGGCCATGGAAAAGCCACCTTGTCACTGGAACTGAGCCAGTGTGGATTTTTCTGCAATCATCTTCTTCACCTCTTTTCAAAGCCAGTCCTACTTATATAAGACCTGGTTATTTAGATTCTTGTTGTCAAAATGTGAACTATGGGGATTGATCATCTTCCTGGGACATCAGTGGATTTTTTTAGCCTGTTTTTTAGTGAGAGTATGTAGGGGGATTGAATATAAGAAAATAAAGGTAGTGTAGAAAGCAATCTCACCCCTAAGGAGTTGCAGCTGGGCCAGTTATCAAAGATTAGGAACAGGCCTGACTTTAACAGGCCACGGCTGTAACCAAGGAGAAGAAGAGTGCTATAAAAGAGAGGGTTGGCCCCTTGAGAAGGGAGTTGGAGTCAGTTGGCTGTTTTGTGAAGAAGAAAGAGTTGATGCTGTGAGGAGCTGCTCACAAGAAGCGCCTAGAGGGTATGAAACTTTTGAATAAGGAGGTGACAGTATGGAACCTCTGCAATAAGATAACAACAAGAGTATGTTCACAGTCTGGATGTGCAAAAGTTTCTACTGTGTGTGTCTACTGAATGAGGAGTAGTACTTGGAAAATTTCTGAGGCTCAAAAGCCTTTTTTCTTCTAAAAGTATTTGTCCAAAGTAGGTTGTGTAAAACAAATTCTTCACTAGATAATTTTTATCATTGTGACTGCTAGAGCAGGAACCGACAGGGAAATTGACTTGCTGAGAGCTGTAAATATTGTTAAAGTTAGAATGTAGTGTGCTTAGACTACACCTGTTCTGTAATCCTACAGTTAATTTATCTGTTAATATTAAAACAAGAGACACTACTGCAAGCAGTGGACATCCCATGTCAGGTCAGCACAATCTCCATGGGGACATAAGGTGTTTCACAAACCTACAAGACTGAGTGGCAGACAAGCTACAGTTTCTCACACATCAGTGGTGTCGATACTTGAGGGTTTAGCTCTAGTGTATTAATACAAATAGAGGGCACTTTTGTGTAGTATCTACTTCTCCTGTGTCTAAAGTGCTCCATAAGTCAATTCAGTAAGCTAATGGGATGGTAATGGATCAACAGTAATAGCATGAGAAAATGCCACTCTAGCACACAGAAGCCAGTGGATTAGCTGATTAGTGCTCCATCAGTCATCTGCTACAATAGAAATAGTCATTATGAAAGAACTCCAGTATGTGATCTCTTTAGAAAATAAACATTTGACACTGATTTTTTTTTTACTTTTTTTTTTTTTGCTTTTTTTTTTTTTTTTTTTTTTTTTGCTTTTTTCTCCCAAAAATGTTGGAATGTTCCCTAAATGTATTTATGAAGCAGTCAGGTACATTGTCCACACACAAGGCTAGAAAAAAAAAAATCTCCAGCCATAACTGTTTTTAGCCACTGAGAGGCTTCACTGAGAAACACAGAAAGTGAATCCTTCCTGTTTCTCATGTCTCTCTGGTGTCCATAAGACAAATGAAATGTCCTTTCAGGGATTACCTAGACAGGGATTTCTTTGCTTATCATTTGGGACTGTACAAAAGGGCCATTCTGTCCCTCACTTTTTGAACCACTGACTAATCTGTTAATTATACCCAGGAGTATGAAGAACACAAGGGCATAAGGATATGAGTCATGTAATTATTATCAAAAACGTCAGACTTTGGAAGACAAAACTGAAACATGACTGAAAACCTCAGTAAACATGAACCAAAACTGAGTCAAGTGTCACTCGGAAACCTGAGAAAGCTAAATGACTCCCCAGCCAAATTTAATGGAAAACACATTATCACTGGCAAGTGCTGAATGCTTTGCCAAGAGGACAGGAAAACCTTCATTACCTGAGGAAAGCTTAGGAAGACTTGAATAATTATCATATGTTAATAATAGTAAATTATACAATCCTACCAGTGATAGCTCCTTACACTCTTGAGTTTTTCTTCCTTCTGCCTTCAGATGGCTGCCAACAGTAAAGATTTTGGTCTCAGGGCTGTTTCCAGGGAGACCCCTTTCCAGCTGCCTGCTATCTGCAAAGGAGCCCTGGTGATTCTCCTGGAGTCTCCTCCTGGTACTACACCATGCAGCTCCAGCATTACCAGCTGCTTCACTGTGTTTCTGCCTTGTCATTTACTGTGTCACACTGCCTCTATGCTCAGTCTGTTCAGTATCAAGGCTCTCTTATCCACCTCCACAGCTCAGGGGCAGAGCTATGCCTCTTCCTGTTCTCCATTTCTCCAGGCAATGCCTGGCTGAGCTATGATGGCTCCACAGCCAAGATGATCTCTGGGCAGCAGAGTCCAGACAAAAGAAAGAGCATGTCCTCTGTCCAAAGCCCGGGTTTCAGCTCTGTGAGGGCACTTCAGAAATGTCTGAGTGCCAGGGATAGATCCTTCTGCTTAAAAATACATCTCAAGTCTTGCCCTGTGGCCCTTGTCTCTGAACAGGGATAAGCCAACTTGTTCACTCAGGTGTTTTAAAATAACTCCTCTTTTTTTAGCATCCTTTTTTTTTTTTTCCCCACTGGCCACTGTCAGCTTCTGGAAACTGTTGCTGCCTCAATTTCTTACCATCAAGAGCAGTAGCAGCTGCACTCCATGACTGTCTTGGGGAGATCACTGCTGTAGGCAGTGAGGGGAAATTGGGAGAAGGTAGTTCTGGGTGGAAGGTCTGTCTCTGGGTGCCATCCTCATCTGCCAGAGGCAGCAGAAGCAGTGCTGTGGCAGCTCATTCGTAGCCTCTGGAAGAGGCATCTGTCTCTTCAAGTGTCATTCATACTTGAATGACTATTGCATCTCCTCCAGGGAAGACACCAGATGGAAGTGTTCTGAATGCCAGATTTGACTACAGGTTGCCAACAGGACCATGCTGGGTTAGACATGAGGGCACACTAGTTTATACCAGAAATCCAAAGGAGTTCTGGCCAAACCTCATGCTGCTTGGCCTGAAATTATGCAGAAGCTGCCTGCCTATTTCATCCCCTCCTGTGTGTCCTCTGTAGATGGCATCAGAGCTCTCTCCATCTGTGAGCTGAAGCCTTCAGGGCTAATGATGCTTTTGTAATTTTCAGTATTGGGAAATTCTCAAGTGTGAGACTTTTAAAATTACCACAAACCTGCTCTTTGCTGAAGTGGAACTAGTTGATTCACACAGTATCAAACAGAGAATATCACTAGTCATCAGGATGCTCCTGCAGAGTCTAGATTTTGCAGTGAAGACCTATGGCACAAGGCACATTATCTCCTATGAAATACCAGGGTGAATCATACAGGTAATGTCTACAAAAATGTGAAGTGTAAGAAGATGCTGTGACTAATTTAGTCTTAAGCATGATGCAAAATTATCCTCACAGAATCAGAAATTACCTGTCAATGTTAGTGTGCCTTTGGGTGTTCTCACTGCAGAACGCATGAGGAATTAGTATCTTACTAACTCATTCTTGGTTCTATAAAAGTTATTTCCCATTAAAAAATCTCTCAAGGGCATGACCTACTAAACCACATTCTTCCATGCAGCCTGAAGCATTATCTGTACAATAACCATTCTGCCATTGGAACGCAACACACCACACTATTTTGGATGATTAGTATCCAAAATCATTCAACCACAAGACAAGGATCCCTGATGAGAAAACCATGAGTTTGATAATCTCTTTATTACCTGCTAAAATGTTCTCATTTGCCTTCCCTCTGCAAAATTTAGCTCTCAGTACTCAAAGAGATTAAATTTCAGAAAAGATGCTTTCACAAAAATAAATCTCTGTATTGTGTAAAAGGGAATGAGTTGGGAGGGGGGACATGGGGCTGCATCCAGATGAAACCGACTCTAGGATAGACCAACAGGCTTGATTACCCACCTGATTGAGGCCAGGTTGTGGTCAAAGAGCAAAGTGAATCCTCTGCTGTAGTGTACTGCAATCTCATTTAACCAGCTGATACCGACTGGATCCCTCCGTCGATCCATCTGGGGCAGAGGGTGAAGGAAGCTGTGTGGAGTACCCACCTGGAAGCACCTTTCCAGGGTCTGAACAATTGCCCTCCCCGTGAATTTTCATGACTGGCTGTGTGAAGGCAAGAAGACATCTTTCTAAATACTTTTTTCGTAAGATGGAAATGAGCAGTAATCTCTGTAGCTGCCACTAGACTGGCAGTGGCAAAATTGTGAGCTAACCTATCTGGCTTTTTCCTAGACAAAGCATCTCTGTGTCTTGTATACAGAGAACTGAGAATGTCTGCTTTGCAGGAAGGAAGGATGGAATGTTGCATCACCTTTCTTGTCTCTTCCCAGGGAAGAACACTGGCTCATGGATATTCCAGAAGGAACAGACTGGCTGCTTCAAATATTGCTTAGGGTAAAGCCATGTCCTGATGATGCACATCGGGCCAGATTTGTTTTGGAAACCTGCTTTTCCAGAGTGGTCTGGCTGGCATACTAATTATTCCCTACTCTTGGCGCTTTCTTGCTCTGACTGTATGTCCTTCTGAAAGCTGTTGACAAGACCTACACACCACCCAGCAGAGCCTGGCCTGCACACTGATCCATGCACACAAAATATTATTTGCTGAAGCTCACAGTGTGCGAGTGGGTGCCGGACAAAAGAACTAGCTGAAAATACAAACCAGGAATAATTGTAGTTGGCACCACTGCAGCTATCAGAGTGAAATAAATTTCACAGATCATCCACAGAAAGGCAAACCTGAAAAAATCCTTGGATATTTTATTTGCAAAGACTACCCTGACATTCTGTCATTTTAGGCAGTGCAACCTTATTGAAGACTTTTGACAGTCTCCAAGAGAGGCTGCTCTCTGGATTTGTTTAAGTCAAATGTTGTAGTACTTGATGTCTTGTCTTCCCCTTTCCTTAAGAAACATTCTTAGGCTGTCATTGTTTTTGCTGTCCCCAGTCTGAATTAGAAATAGCTCTTTATGTGAGGAAATGCAGGTGCAACTATCCTGCCATTATATTCAGTGGCAATGTAGGAACTCTGGGAGAAGCAGAGGTTTTGAAATGGAAGAATGTCTTTACAGGACTAATTTTCTGCTTAATTTCACATATGAGACCTCTCTTTGAGCTATTTTGCTGTTAGTGTATTCTCAGTACCATATTATTCGATAGGGAAGAGGGAAAAATGACTGGAGTAAGGTAGTGGCTAATAACCATTTTAATTTTTTCTTGAAGAGAATGGAGTTCTGACAACTGCTGATTTTAATCTGCTTCTGGAACTTTAAATTAAATTTTTTTCAATTAGAGTCCAAGAATGGAATGAAGCAGACTGCTGTCAGAAATCTTGGGATGAGTGATTAATGAACTTTGTAGTAATAGTCTACTTTAAAAAAATTCCTATTGGAGAGAAAAAAATCATCTCCATTGGTAGAAAATCCCTCAAATGGAGACAAAACGTAAGTTGAATTAAAAGATTTTGCGAAGTGCTTCAGATGGAGTTCTTGGGCCTCTGTCCACTGCTGGTTGCACAATGCCCTGTGGATCACACTAGCATGCAGCCTGCTTGCCCTTCCTTCTGCAGCACCCATCCTGCTAGTGCAGAAAGCAAAAGGATATTGCCATGCAGCATGAGGCCACTTCAAAATTGGCTTTCAGTTGTGAGGTTGTGATTACTCAAAGTGTTCTGCTTCCCAAAGCTTCCTGATCCCCTCTTGCTTACATAGGAAAATTTCTGTCGATTTATATAGGAGAAAGATGGAGCCATTGTTAATCATTTATAGCAGCATTTAGTGCCTTTGCTCTCTAGTTTTAGGTACTTATTCAGAGCCACTCCTCCTGCAACAAGCACCAGCTCAGGACACTGTGCCCTCCCCCTGACAGCAGCAAGAGGAGTAGGTGGCCTGGCTTCACACAGTTCTTGTCTGGACAAGTTGGCTTCCAGACTGTGACACTCCTCCTTTCTCCCCTTCCCTCCCTGCAGTCCTGCACTCTATGCCTGTTCACCTCTGTCTGAAACCATCCTAAAAACTGGTGGAGCACAGGTGACCTTATGCCAACCCAATGCCAGGGCTTATTTCCTGAAGAAAAGCACAATTGCAAAATAAAAGTGATGTAAGCTCTTATAATACTTTGTAGTAGGTACAGCTGAATGCAGAAAAAAAAATACATTGAAAATGTCCACCAAGAATAAAACAATTTAGTACATAGCAAACTTTTTTTCAGCGCTGACAGTATAAACTCTTGTTCTGCAAGGAAAGCTTTTCACATGCTTCTCTCTTTTCAAGAGCTCCTTCATTAATATTACTCCCTCATCTATAAAGTGAACTCATGACTTTGCATAATCATTCTCCCTCCTGTATGACACAGAATCGAGCCAGCATTGCACATGCCATTACTCCTGAAGGGCAGCTTCCAGAGCTGCATTTTAATTAGGGTGATAGGCTGTTTATCTCTAATGGTTCAGGTACACTAGTGGGTTTCTGAACCTTAATAAGTTACTGCATATCAGCCAAGGGGACTGCCAGCATGCTTGCTCCTTCCCTGGTACTTGTCAGGGAAAACCTTTTTTCTTCTATTAACCTAGACTGAAGTCTGAGCTGACGTGTTTCACACCACATTTGCAGTCCAATCAATTACCAGTAGCTTGCTAAATTGCAGGTGAGATAATCTTATGTCTTAGTCCAGAGTGTTTAGGCACAGCTATGACACTGCCCACCTCATCTTCCTTACAAGAAGTTGGTTAATGGGAAAGAGCAAATTCCGTCTTACTGCCCTCTATTTCTTACAAATGCAGGAACTCCAGGTTAATTGGATAGCTTTGCTGTCTGTAGGAGGAAGGACCGTTCTGTATGTTAATAAAGACTCCCAGGACAAGTAATTTCATACATTTTGACTACAAAATAGCATTGGAATTTTGACCCTTTCTTCCAGTGTTGCAGATACTGCAGTAATTTGGGATAAATATTTCCTGTGCTATCTGGTGTTATTTAACCTTGCTTGAACTAGTTTATTTATACAGAAAGTTTTGAAAGTAACGCTTGTCTTTCTCACAAGGCTATGAGGAAGCTTTAATTGACTAATGGATGCAAAAATTCCTGGGAACCTTGGCTAGAAGAAATAACATAAACCTTTACTGAGCTCACATTAATTGGAGATTTATTTTTTAATGACAATCTACAGCAGTAGAATTTCTGAGATAATTTAATCTTTCCTAGGAGACACGCAGCAATACAGCTGGAAGTGCTGAGTGTATTTGTCTTACAGTAAACCAAAACTTACACCCAAGTTACTTATGCTTGAATTCTAGACACACAGGTGACTTCCAGCTCAGGTGTTGACTCACTGCATGGCTCATTGAAGATGTGGCTGTCCCTTGGAACAGATGCTGGGTGCACACGTTTGTTCTGCCCATTTTGGAGATGTGTATGCAGATGTGTTGGACTGCAGCTCAGAGCAAGGTGTTTCCAGTGTGTGCTTGACTGCAAAGGTGAGGTACAGAGAATCCAACAGGGATGCAAGGTAGACACACAACAAAGGACAGGCTGTCTCCATCACTTAGTTTCAAATTTCCATCATATGTAGACATCCAAAACCTACCTCCTAACATCTTGCCATCTAACCCTCAAGATATTTAAGGTCCCCAGGTATTAATGTTTCCCATGTATAGTACTCCACAGGTATCTGAGGTTTTTTCCTCATAAATTTAGGCATCTACAAAAGTTCAAGGACTGTTTAACACAGCCACATCATGATTTGTACAGGACTGTTTCTCAAATGGGCACTCAGTCCAGAAGGCATATATGTTGTAATGGCTACATAGATCTCTTCCAAATACATGTCTGGAGCATGTGCTGGCAGTGCTATTTTCCTTCTTTATGTGCAGATGTTCAAGGATGAACATTCAAGAAGAAAAAAGGTTCTGCATCTTCTTCTGCTGGAGTGGGTTTAAAGCTGCAAGTCTAAACTCTTGGGAAAGCATCCAGACTCTGGTTATCTGTTGGAGATGGTGGGTTCATCAAAGCAGGGGGGTGACAGATGAGGATTCTGAGGATGAGTCAGCAATTACATGACCTGGCCTCCAGTTTGTGCTCTAACCTGCACATAAAGCATTGAAAAGAACACAGGCTGTTCTACTTAACTGTAAGATCTGATGACATCATGGAATTGAAACTCAAGACCTCTGCTGCTAGGTGGATGCTTTATCTGGCATCACTTTCTAAATGCCTCAATTACAAAAAATTCAGACTTGTTTAGTCATGTAAAAACAGGAGAGGAAGAGAGGGACATATCTACTTCTCATTTTCTGAATGAAAGAACTCAAAAGTATAAATATATATAAAAGTATAAATATATAAAAAAGTATAAATATATAAATACACATATATATATTCTAAAACATGTTTTATATATAAAATATATATTATATTTTCTATGTATAAAAGTAGAAGCAAATGTTTCTCAGGACTGTAAAAGAGCATTGCAACTATACAAATGTCCAAATACAAAGATATGATCAGATTAAAATACATAAAGAAAAGTCAGCGCCAACAAAGAAAATTGGCTGCTGCCATCTATGAAAGTCTAATCCTGGGGAAAAAGCCTACTATATATAAAATAAACAAACATATGCTAGTGCCCCAAACAAGTCACATGGAATTTTATCACTTTACAGAAATAATTAATTCATCAGAAGTTTTGTTAAAATATGCAAGAAAACAGAATATACTCTATAGTAACTTGTTCTTGAACGAGTGGGATAAGTTCCATCAAATTGTATGAGAGAAAAATTTCCAAATGAGCAGAACAAGCCTCAGTTATCAAAAAGTACAAATAAAATACTATTGGGAGTTGCTGCTAGTCCTTAGCATGCCATTAATGATAAGGTTAACGAAATGTTATGATACAGTGACTAAATGAAGTACGGTTCTAAATAGCATGAGTGCTAGGGATTAACTGAATTATATATGGAGACTGGGAGTAGGAATCCATGGGCAAGGGAAAATTTCTGCACATTTCATTAGCTGATTGCTGATTATACTGTTACAGTCCTCCAAAATAGAGTGGTCAGACTTTGCCTGTGTGTGCAATATTTGAGGTTTGTAAAAATTTTAAGACTCGAATACTCATTTGTTAATCTTTTCCTGGAAAAAGCAGAAGACTCCATCTGTGGGGGTACAAGTGGGGGGAATCTTTCCAGCAAAAGCTGAGAGCAATTTAAGGCTTACACACAGGAATGACAAGCAGAAACAGTAGCTCATAGCATCTGGGAACATGGGTTTTTTCATGTCTGATTTGTGTCTGTGGTGGTTCTTGGTTATTAATATAAATTCACTAATAGATGCTGCTTTGAATGTTTACATGAAAGGGTAATTATGGGAGAGAAAGTCTGACAGGGAAAACCTTTCCCAAACAAACCTTGAGATTCAAGATTTTCATATGATTGCACATACAATTTTCCTTTCATTCAGACAGTTTAAATTGCTTCCATGATGTACTTTAACTTAGGGTCAGTGCTGCAAGTCTGGTTCAAGAACTGCCCAATGCACATTCCAAGCTGATTACATCCACTTGCATTTTTTCTAATTACACACACTTTAGGTGATAAGATCTATATACAATGAAAGGCAATATTTCCCTTTAAAGATTGCAATCACTGGTGATTTTGTCTATTCATACGGAGTATCAGGCTCAGCCAGGTGCTGTCCTGAAACATGTTGAGCACTTCAGAATGCCAAATTGACTCAGCTCGTGCGGGAGCCAGCATTGTGGAGCCAGCAGGTGTTTGGCATGTTACAGGGCAAATAGTGAAATTACATTTTAGGGCTTTTCCTTGTAATTGCTTTGCCTCGTGGGAATTCTGAATTTTCTTTTTCCTTTTGCATAGGTCACAGTCACGTGAGGGCTAAGTGTAAACAGGCTGTTTTCATTTTATGAGAGCCACACTTGTGGCCAATAATCACCAATAATGTGATACTGGCAGTTATGTACACGGTTGTGAATGTAGTAGGTGTTGTAGTGCTACTTATCTGGAAAATAATTTAAACTTAGAGGGCATCTCTGTAATTCCCTCTGCAGAAGAGATAGAAAAAGAGCCAATTAATTTATCCACTATGGAGGAAGTGTCATTTATCCAAGGTGCTGAGAATTATCTCCTTGCATTCCACACTCCAAAACGTACCCTTCATTATTCAGAGGGACTAAAAGGTTCATAGTCCCTGTCAGACTCACAACTTAGAGTGAATCCATAGTGGGTCTGCACTATTCAGCAGCACCTTCCAGCATAAAGCCACTTACTTACTTTAGAATGCTAATTACTTTCATATAATAAACATAAATAATTTGATATAATTTGTACTGGATACCTGGTAAGAGTTTTGGAATACATTAATTTTTCCATCAAAATTCTACTTTGGAACCAGAATAATTTCCACAGATAATAGTTTTCCTGAAGGATATCTGTTTAAATCCCTATCAACATATATCACTCTCCTTCTTCTGCTCCCAACCCTTCCTGACCCCTCAGAACCTTATCACTGAGATTTTTGAGGCTACTTGGCAGCTGTGACCTGATGGGTCTGGTTGTGGCCATGGGGAAGGGGATTCTGAGCTTTGTGACACTGGAGCATCAGCATGATGGGCTCTTTCACATTTACACCCATGGGAAATAAAGAAAACATTTATGAACTAATGATAAAGATACAGCATTTTAAATAAAGTCACTTCTCTTGAAAGTAAGAAATCCTATATTATCTGTTTTAAATCTTCACAATCGAGATGTTCTGGTAATCTTTGAACCATATTTTGGTCATCCCAGTTCGGAAGATCTGGGGATATTGAGTTTTTAACAAAATTGAACCTTGTTTCATTTGTGAGGGAGAAATTATTATTACCAAAAGCAGCTCCTACTGTTGCAGTATAATAATTTTATATTATTATCTATAGTGAGTGAAACTAGGAGCTGAGTTAAAGGCATCTTCAAAGTTTGCACCTTAAAATTGCAGGTAATCATTCAATGACAGCAACCATAAAGATCCCCAAACAGTCACAGTAGTAGAGTCAGAAAACCTGGTCACCACACCTGTGCTATATCAGAAACTCCACAACAATTCCTGTAACAAACAAATTTCAAATATTGTATCTAATAAGCCAGAAGCAGAAAAAATATGCAGGAACAGAGCAGGAGAGAGAAAAGCCATGACAACATCAGGGCATTTGTTAGCATCTTACTACAGGTTTCATGTTTTCCTCGTGGTGTTGTTTAAGAAAAAATTTTTCTTTCCTTCCTGAAGTCCTATGACTGCTTATTTGCAAGAATATTCCTCAGACACATCTCTTAGTTACTCAGGTTTCTCTGCACACTAGTCAATCTTTTAAAAAAGTTTTAAAATTGGCTATTGACAAATGTCTGTCATGATCCTTTTTTATACTTCTCCCCAGCTGTTTTGTGAAAGCTTCCCCAAATAGTCCATGTTTATTATTATTGAAAAGAGATAAGTCAACATGAATTGTATACCTCAAGTCAACAAAACTCTGGAGACTAATTTGCTAGAAATGAGCCAAAAATATGTGAACTCCTGGCTTGGGAAAATTGAAAGAGGGTGAAAAAGAAGCCTGTATCTTACTTCCTGCTTATGTGAACTCTGCAACTATGGAGAGATTCAGATCAAAGTGTCCAAGGTCACATCATTTCCTTTGGTGAAACTGGACCTGGATTTTGATCAGACTCTCCTCACTAGGCCTTTGGCAGCTGACACTCTCAGTACTGGAACAGATTTGAAAGATGCCATTTAGTTCTGTCTTCAGCATTTTCTTTATTTCTATTTAAGTATGATCCCATCTCTGTTAATCTATTCTATTGCTCAAACTACCATGTTACTACATAGCACAATTATTAAACCAGTTTATAATCCAAGAACCATAGGGATGCACTTAAAAGCTACAGTCCACTTTCAATAAGTGCAAGGACGATGCATATCCTTTCAACAAATGAATTATTTATTTACTACTGTGATATTTGAGAAAATTAGAAACCAATATATGTCAGAACATGTTATGTAAATGAGTGTTCAAATCTGGTTTGCTTTTGGTAAAAGGTCTTATGAATCTTACGGAAGCATTTATAAAACAAAACTTAAATCATTTGTTTTAATGACCGCACCTTGTGACCAAGAATTTTGGGGCTCTCAGTGCCATCTAGTGATGTTTGGATGGAATTGAAATATAACTATTTTCACAGTATTACATATATGTATGAGTATATTTGATAATAAAAACTCTTTTAGATTAGTAATACTATAGTTCTTAAAATATAAATAATTCTTTAAATTCTGTTAGCATCTATAGCAGCAGAAATCACACATATATGATAAAGCAGGAGACAGCAGCCACCTGCTAGCTTTGTCTCCTGCAGTCCTATTCCTTCATCTTTCCCGGATCCCTGATTTTTCTCCCACCTCCTTTTCTACCCTGTAACACCTATGCATTGCTTTGTCTTCACAGACACCTTGAAAACACTAGTTTGCTAAAAAAAACACCAAAAAACCAAACCAAAACAAACAAACAAAACCCCCAACAACAACAAAAAACAAACAAACAAACAAACCTGAAAAAAAATTCATTAGAGAAACTTTTCAGATCCAAACATAGATAAGGAATTTACCTTCCACTCAGAACCTGAATATCACCCTAAAGTCTTTATTGGTGACATTAACATGATGTGTTCAAGGTCTATCTTTAAAACATGCAATAGCTGGGTTTTCTGTAGACTTACATATATTTATCTGGATTTTCTTGTGAACTGCTAAAAATCCTCAATTTTACTGTTTGAAAAAGAATTTTTGTCTTAGAATATGAAGGCCTTTTTTTAGTCAGTTCAGTCTATAATATTATAATGTCTGAATATAAACCATTTTTTTGGAACACTAATAGTCTTCAAACCCTAGTTAGATATAAATAATTCTTTGTTAACTGAGAATAAAGAATATATGAAATATGAACTCCTGTCTCTACAGTGCGCACAATCCAAATCCAGAGTGCTACTAAGCAAATTGAAAACTGGGTTTTGACAGACTGATAAAATTTCTCAAAGTGGATCTGTCTGGATGGTGAGTGCAGATTTGCTCTGCCCCTGCTTGGAAGTGGTGGAGCTCTTGCCTGAATGCCTGGGGGCTGAGCTGGGCTATCCTGCTTCAGCACCATCCTCTGGCTGCTGGAATATCTGACTTCTGTAGGGCAGGAGAGGTACATGGTGGTGTCTGAACCCCTTTGTGAAGAGGTACCCTCTGTAAAATCTGTGCAAATGCTACAGTTTTTCGTTTTGGTAAAAAAACCAATAAACATACTAGCAAAGAGCTTACTTTCACTATTATATTTAAACCATATTTCAGCTCAATTGACTTAAATGTGACAGTGAAAAGAAACTAATTTCATAAATACTGGACAGGAGAGGAGACTACTTAATACAGAATACTTGCTGGAAAGATCATCACTTTCCCCCTGGAACACCTAAACTTCACTTATGGGCCAGGGATACAGCACTGAGGAAGGCAAACTGAAAACAGAAAGAATTTCCCAGCTGTTTTCATATCTGCCAGATGAACTGAGGAGAGAAGCAGAACCATGGCCTGAGTCAATGTTCAACAAAGCAAGTTGTATTGACGGGTTTTTTGTAAAAATTGCACAACATCATTCTCATTTTGCCTTTGGAGACTGCCTTTGACAGGAATGTTTTTTCTGATTTAGAATAATAATTCATGCTGAAGATCTATATTTCATCTACAACATCACATGCTGAGACAAGCTGAGTATTAGATAAATTGGGGCTCTGAGTCCCAAAGTATATAAAAGAAGAATTTCACATCATTTAGAAAATCTGCCTTATGACAACAGGACAAAAAAGACACTGATGACTTTCTATTTCCAGCTTCCAAGACAACAACCGTGACTGAAAAGAGCTTCTTTTATCTCTGATGTGAAGGGATTTTATTCCTCCCTCTTGGATGTGTTCCTTTGCATTCCAACATGTACTAAATTATTGCAATTCCCTGCTGATCTTCAAGACCAAATGGAAATTAAAATGAAATTTTGTGCCTCAATTTCACAGCCTTGAGGCAGTGCAGGCCAGCAATAGTATTGACATCAGATTAATCCAGCCCAGTATCAGTGTTAAAAAGGGTGTCTCTTGACCTTTAAAGCTGGCAAAAACCTAGGTCAGGCTTTCAGAAATGTTGGCGCTTCTTTTTTGACCTCTGAACCAAGTTCAATTCAAGAGGACAGATATGATATTGGGGAGGAGACCATTTCAGCTTCTTCCCTAAATATGATCAGTGATGAAATGTTCCTGCAGCTGTGAAAGGCAGAATCATCAGCTTCTGCCACAGCACACAATTCCAAAGAGAATAATGCTTAGCACCAAGTATAACAGAAGTGTTAGTATTTGTGGAGAGAAGACCCAGCGGGATTTCTGAGGGCTGTGGATGGGGACATCTGCTAATCTCCCTGATCATGCATTCCCCTGTGGGGAACTTCACCTCCTGATGAAGAGGAGGGTGTTGAGACCTCCTGTGGTAAGGGAGGCTCTTCTCCTTCCTCGCCTCATTTCCACCCAAATTCCTCTGCCCTCATTTATGACAGCTCTGAACTTCTCTTCTGAATGGAGAAACCCAATGAAAAGAGCAGAATGGACTGTGCAAAGCATGGTGTGGGACTGGTTATGGGGACCATAATATCACAGGCCTTCTGTTTCTACATTCCTTGTCTGGTGGTGGTTTAGCAGAGGGGTACACAGCACAGCAGCATCTATGTGCTGCCTTTCTGTAACTTCAGGGTGGTGTGACATGGGTATCAACTTTATACAAGTGTGTCACATGAGTCAGGAATGCAAGTGCAGCTCATTCTCTTTTCACAGGTGATGGTTTTTAAGAAGAATGGGACCAAGCACTGAGGGCAACTCTGTTTAATGTGCAGTGCTCCTGGAACACTCATGAGCACCTGAGACAAGTGCCTGAAATGAGTTTGTTAAATATGGGTGGTTCTGAGACTGCGCATGTGAGTGGCAGTGACAGTTATGTGCTGTCACCTGCATGACTTGGTAGTAGACTTGGTTTACATGTTAGTGTTTCATCAGGATTAACAACTGGTGAAATGCAGATATTTATCAAACACAGTTAAACTTTCTAATCAACTTTCAACCTGTCACAGCTAATCACAGCCACGAAGATAAGCCCTGTATCACTTGCATGATGTAGACTTTTTTCAAAAGTGCATGAAAAAAGTCAACACTTCAGAAGTAATCTCAGAAGGAAAATCATTAAAGTTAGCTCATTCACTTTGATTGCTTTGTGAAATGGACAGCATCTCAGCTAAGCAAACCTTTTGTGAGTCAGTTGTTTGAAATTAATTAAATTTCATTAGTCTTGCATGTTATCTGAAATCCATGGTAAACATCTATGATGTTCATGTTCAGAAGATGAAGTTGCTCTCTTGGACCAGATTAAAGTTTCCTGTAAATCCAGAGTCCTGTTGGTGACACAAGACAAATGTTGATGCTCATGAAAGACTAATAAGAGTGGGAGGAGCAATGCAATGTGTTTCTCGAGGACCCTCTAATCTCTAACCACATTTAGATACTGTCTATGCTATATTCTCAGTATTCTTTTTAACACAGATGATTTGCTCTTCAGATACCCATCAAGCCCTTCAATCAATACAAACTTTAAACATTCACATCCTTAAGCATGGAGATTTACAGCTTCTTGTGCGAGGAAAAAATCAATTGTTTTAAGCTCGCCTCTACCATCTTGTTCCCTTTTTACCATCTAGCTGCTATACTGGAAGAGAGTCCTCTTTTCCTGCTATTCATCACTGAACAGACCATGGCCAACAATGACCAAAATTTGCATTTTCTCTATTTCCATGGCTTCCAAGTAATCTGCATTGTCTGTGTGCTCTTCCCATCAGTCTGTCTCCTTAATGTAGGTGCTGTCATAGCGTGGCTGTATATCTGTCTCAGAGACCCCAGTGATGCTTTTTTGCTACTTTCCTTATGGATTTCTCACTTTGACGCCACTTCATGGATCTCCTTTGACTTCAAGGAACAGAAAGACATCCTCCTACTCCTGTCACATTTATCTGTCAGTGTACTGCTGCCCATGGCAAGCTCCCCCTCTTGGCAGTTAGCATCTGTTCCACAGGATATGTGACAGCAATACTGAATGGCAGCTTTTCAGCATTTCCTGGGCCCTCTAGTAAGGCATAAAACACTTTTCAGCTTGTAGTGTCTAAAGTCAAGGGCAACAGAGAAAACATAGAAATGATTGTTCTGATTAGAGCAAATTGTTTCAATGATGTCAAGTTCTGGATAATGTAATCAAATTTTCTGAGAAAGAAAAACACTCCGTGCCGTTTTCCTTTTGCAGCAGGAAATCAAGCAGGCAGAACACATAACAGGATCCTCACCTAAACATCCTAGCAGTTAAAAAATAAGAAATCCCATTATTATAGCCATGCTCTGAGTCAGACAGGGAATATATCTTTTTGACAACACTGAAGGTGGTTGCCATTTCTGTAAGTAAAAATTAATGCAGCACAGGAGCTTTGCAGGTCTCAAGAAAACAAACAGAAGTCAGATGTCTTTGAAAAGCAGCTATCTTGATGAAACCTTGCTGAGGGGCTGAGAGCATTTTGGGCTGTATGTCACATGAAAAACTAAAGCAGGTGTTCTGACAAATCTTGCCACTAATCAGAGCACAAAAGAGGCTAGTACAGTTAAATCCATGCCTCCTGCATTTGATTTAATAACTTCTTGCCTGGCAAACTGCCTGCTGTACAGTGATTCACTTCATATTTTAATAAAGAATAACTCAAGATAGAAAATTGAATATTGGATGGTAGAACAATGCAGGGAGTTTTGATGACCTGCTAATATAGTGAATTCAACATTAATGATTTGTGAATGACAACAAGCTCATATTAAATTACAGAAGAGCATATGTTTTCAATCTTGCACTCTTTACTGCAATTTATAGCAAGAAAAGAAAATCCAAAACACAAATACTACAGAAGGCATGCATTCCTCTGCATTAGGACAAACCAGGTAGTTTGGAATGTTAATAACAGAGAAACCTAGCTCTGGTTCATTAAAATGAATATAAACATGTTTTCACCTGATCTATTTTGCTTGGAGCTGGTCCAACTGATAAAAATGAAATGTGGACTGCAGAGTTAACCTGTGCCACAGCTGCCAGGAGATTCCTTTGTGTTAGAGACGAAGCTGGTGGGGGAAGACAGTTGTGTTCTAGCAGCACCAGCAGCAGCACAGCTGCATTTTGGTATCTAATGTAGGAGTAGGATTATATTTGATAAAGTGAAAGAAGGATTACAGTGCATCTGACAGTAGAGTGTGCTTGAAGGAAAATTGTTTGCCATGGATTATAGGGACATAATCTTTTTAGGTCCCCAGTAAATATTGATTTTGGAGGAAAGATAGAGCAAATGTGTATCAGCCTTTAGGGGGAGAGGGATTGTGCATGAAAGTTTCTGTAATGGCCTAATATTATTTTAATTTGCTGATTATTGAGAAGGTTGTTCCACAACCTTCACAATGCTCTATGTAGGGCATGGAACATGTCTAAATCTCACAATAACAGGCATGGAAACAATACATCCTTTATCTCTTTAGCTAATTCATTATTAATGTAGGCTTCCTACCAGAACAACATATTTTGAAATCATTCTGTAATGCCTTTCAAGAGAATAAAGGTCATTCTGAGGCTTTTTTCCCTTGTTTTTAGATTTAAGCCCTGCAAGCATCAGATAAGCAAAATACTTGATTAATATGTGAATAATTTGGTGGTGTTTCATATTCCCTAGTCTTTAAAGAAAACTTAAGCAGAAGTGCATTTAAATAACCAGTATTGTTACTCTCCTTCACTTCTGAAAACTCATTTATCTTCTAAAGCTCGTGTCAACAAGTCTTTATGATGGGGATACTAAGTATTAGATATCAAATCCAGGAAAAGAAGGTGCAAATCCCTTTGAAAATCTTGCAATTTATGTCTTGCCTTCACTTTCTCAAGTCTTCTTCCATGAGCACCTGCTCACGAGGAGCTCTTGCAGCCCTGATGTGCAGTCTGAGCACTTCCCAGATTGCTGGGCGTCCCTTGGGTCTCACACCTGAACAACAAAACTTGGCCCACCTTTGGCTATTATTTGATGCTGATGAAGATAGAAAGTAGCAAACATATTGAGATGTTAAAAGCATATCTAGGGCCAGGTCAAAAGCTCAGGGCTCCAGCTGTTTTAGTGTGGCTTTCTGACAACTGAGGCAATTGACCTAATTTTTGTGAGTGACATCCATGGGACCAGGATTTTGCTCTGGAATTATCTATTTCTATGTAATTATGCACAAGAGGATTGTAGGAAAAGTGTTTGAGGCTTAACTAGGAACTCCAGAACAAATAAATAAATAAATAGAGAACAAAGCACTCAGCAAAACCATGGCACCTATCATAGGAATCTAATTAATGCCTCCCAGGCACAACCTACTTATCTATATTTTGACACTCAGGAAATGTGGAAATTACATTACCATATAGCCTGGCTGCATTCTTTTATTTTTCAGCAGAACAATCTTCTCATAAGGATGGAAACAAATAATACTGAGTAGATAGTGACAGAGTCATGATGCCCTACACAAGGTCCCAGTAGAGGCTGTCACCATCTAAACTGCAGGACTTGTTCAAGAACAATTTCACAGTCAGCAGAAAAATGGCCTTTTTGCAATAGTGCAGGACCATCAAAATCCATAGAGAACAGATTGGAGGAAGGTTTGGATAATTCCTGCAGGACAGATGCACTTTCTCTTTATAGCCCATCCAGGGACTTCATTTACTGACAAAAGCTAAGGGCAAGTCTTCGAGAATGAAAATTCAAGCAAAACTGCTCTAGTCAGGCTCTTGTTTATTGCTACTGATGCTACTGACACCAATGTTAGTTTTGAGTAGTAAACATCATTAGGAAAAGCAGTTGAAATAATTATCCCAAAAATTTCAGTTTTCACCTGAAATTTTTACCTTTCATTTTCCAACAAATTTCTGCACTTAATTAACAAAAAAAAACTAAAGCATCTTCAAGTGTATATATACTCTTCTCAAATATTCTTCTATGGTTATCCAATATTTATAAGAAAAAATTATGCTCGTTATATGTGATCAACACAACATTTTGGTATTCGGGGAAATCACTGGCAGGGTTAAGTGGATTCCACTTAAGCAATCAGAACATAAATGACTTTGATTGTCACAGTGTTTTATATGGCAGAACAAGTATGACTAAAATTAATATGTAAACACAACATTGATTCATTTTTCCTCTGGCAAAAATGACTTTATGGTATTGCATAAGAGGTCATGGTAGTCTGTGTCTTGAGCAGATGTGATCTTCAGAACAGAACAGAACCTCCTGTTTAATACAATTAAAAAATGTGGACTCAGTAACTATCTGTTTTAATTGACCACATTGAGTTTCTGGCACATAAAGACCCTCCCGAACCCTCAATTATCCTTCAAATAAGAAATTAACAGCTCCTGTGTGCCTGGAAAAATTGTGGGGTTTGTTATAGCACCAATAGAAATAATTTTTAAGTAGAAACTCACCTCAAATATAAATTTAATAAGGTAGGATAAAATTCTAGTTGTTCCTCATTCTAGTATGGCAGTAACAAGCAAAACATTCAAACATTGTAATACCTAAACTACATTATAGTTTTTATAATTGAATCATGTATAACATCCTTTCTTTAGAAACTAAATGAAGATACGAAGACTGTCTGGAATTAGCTCAAATACGAGTGATTAACAACAGATGCAATGGAAATTGCTTGCTGTGTGTCACCCAAACACATTCAACCACAAAAGGCATTTTCCATAGCAACACAGTGATCACTCAAAAATTTTTTTAAAAACCCTCACTATATTTCTTATATGCAGCCCAAAGACCAAGAATATTTATTTCCAACAACTAAAAAATATTTTTCATTTTGTGTTGTCAAGTGCAGGAGGTGACAGGTTAAACACAGAACTAGAATGTAGAAAAATACAGAAGACATGTTTCTTTGTAGGCACACGCATGGAATTTCTCTTGGCTCTTGGAAAAACTGAGCTGTTGTACACTTGGGAACAGATTTTTCTGCTCTGGTTTAGCCATCTAGAATTTAGGCTGAGCAAGGTGGTAAGACATTCCTTTTACAGCTGCTGGAGAAAAACAGACACCTTTGTAAAGTATTCTTCTTGCAGTGGACAGGGGAATCTCATTCTATGTGGTAGAAACTTCCTGGGTTATGGAAAAATATAATAGATTGTGGATCATATTTGTTCTGGGCAGACATCAGTGTCTTACAATATAGAGAATTCCTGGTTCTTCCTAGAGTGTCAACACCACCAAATAAAAAAAAAAGGTAGTACTATTTTATGAACTAAATATTAAAATAATTAAAAATACAATTTCCTGTAAATGCTGCTGGGTGCTATGAGGACTAGATTAATTTTCCGCAGAAGACCTAGATTCAGGAATCATAATATTACTAAAAGAAAATGTCTACTTTCCCTAGTATACCTTTAAACATTAAATAGATCCTTGAATTAATTCTTATGGTGAACAGAAGACCTGAAAAATTATTGTGGAAGTAAAAGAAAGAGTTCAATATGTAAGGCAAGATTACAGAATTTAGCATCTTGTACAAATACTCCCCCAAAAGGAAAACGAGGCAAAAAACCAGAAATATCTTGAATACATGTATATAGACATGGACTGGCAGATTACCTATAGAAATTAATATCTCCAGGCACTCAACAACTGTAGTATTTGGTTACCAGACTAGATAAGGGGCTCAAGTATCTGCATGGCATAGGTATGTTTCACAGCTTCAGATTAGTCTGCAATAAAGTTTTTAGTGAAATTGATTTTCTGCAAGAAGGTAGCACTTCTGATAGCTCTGGTGAGCTATGAAATACAAATTCAAATTTATGCTAGAAGCAACTGATTGCAAACCATGTTTTCCTGGTTTGTGAACTTGCCATCATCACATCAACACCTGCAGCAATGAGGCCCTATTGTTCCCTCAAGCCATCTTCACTTCGCTTGAATTTCTATTGTAGAAATTCAAGTCTCAGTTCCTGGGACTTGGTACAAAAAGTCCAATACCATGTCTCAATTCCTGAGACTTGGTACAAAAATATTTAGTGAGTCAGCATGTGATTTGCCTGTCGTGTGGTATTAAGAAAAACATATTGTGAGGAATTTCAGTAAAGTGTGGTGGTTTTTTCCTTCCTTAATGACCTTTGTGTATGGATTTTGGGTCATGGTGTTGTATAACATGCTGTTCTGGATAGGGGCTCAGGAATAATTTTTATTTTTTCTGTTCCTGAAGTTAAAAAGCTAAGTGAGAGACACACTATGAGTGTGCAGAGCAGCATTATGGATGCCATGATGTCAGTCAGAATCATGAAGATGTGGGAAAGATCAGTTTCACCTCAGCAGGGCAGGAGAAGACCTGGCTGCCACAATGTCACTTTGCAACAGCAGCTTCAGCACCATTTGGTCACAGGCATGACCATGGCACCTGACTGGTTAGCAGGCAATTAAACCAAAATGCTCATGGAAAAAGACACTGAAAAAATATGCCTGAGGCAGTGGAGTCCGAAATGAGAGTTTCATTTAACCATAAAGGATGTAAAGAGAAACAAACCTAGGGATTTAAAGAGAAAAATCATAGAGAAAGTGAAATGAGCCCATTGGATTAGACTTGTATGTTGAGCTCTAAGCAAAAGCAAGATTAACTTTATTGAGGTCAATAAATAAACCTCCCCTTCAGAAACAAATTACTTAATTTAGTTCCGTCGTGAGACAGAGCCATCTGTAATGCCCACCCATCACCAGAGCAGTTCTATAAATAACTACCAGTGTTGCACTAAGGCAGGAGAGGATTAAAGCTCTCATTTAGCTCCTCTGCAGAGACAAAATACAAGGTTTTTACTGCATGTGAGCAGTGTAAGTGGTTGCTTACTGCTGGGTAAATGATGACCATCACAAAAACCTTCCCAGGACACAGTGAGACACACTTATTTTTTCCTTTGGAGCTAATATATCTAGATCAGTAATTTAAAAAGAAAATCCTCCTCCTCTCCTCCCCACCCCAATACCCAATAAAAAAGGGGTTAAATGCAATTGAAAACCAAATTATTGGATAGGTTGAAATCTGGGTTACCAAAGCCAGTTCAGACACATAAAATAACAGTGTTAAAACCCTTTTACGTCCCTTCATTTTTCTTCAATACTTATTTGATTGTGTAGGTCCCCTATCAAGTGTTAGTGAAGAACACACTGTACTGCAAATAAGTTCTGTTTCAAATATACTAACCAATTCAGTGACAGTCTTACTTTTTTTCATCACTTGAATGTTAGTGACTTCAAAGCATGCAGTACCAGAATAGGTTCTGCTTTTTTATCCTAATGATTATCTCTACCTTTAATTTAAATCTTACTATGATCTGATTTAATAGAAATATTAAAAATATCTGCTAATGTTTAATACTGGAGGCAAATATCTCCTTAGTTAGGAGAGCCATCAAATAACACATTTTTTCTCTTTTCCATTTATTGTTATTTATATCTTTCATAGGACTATTAAGGGCTACCTAGTTTTTGATCAATGTTTTTATGGTGATAACAAATAAAGTTTTTTTCTTCTATTTAAAGTGGTTTTCATCCTCCTTTTCCCTCTGCAACTTGCTCCTGTCCATCAGCTAGAACAGGGCCATTTGATTCAGAGCAGCTGAGGGGGTAGAGATTTCTGGAAGGCAGTGCAGAACAAGGGCAGGGAAATCCTATCACTGACTCTCAGGTCCCCAGGATGTGCAGCTGAATGTCAAATCAACTGGCTGCCTGAATGCCTGTTAATCTCTGGTGAGGGGGTAATAGGAAAAAGAGGGTTTTAATCTTTATATTCCATATCACTTTGCAGCAGAGCTCTGTGGGCAAAATGAATAGTCAAGGTTTCAAATCACAGATGGAATTGTTGCTCTGAAGCTTTGGCTTAAGTAGAGACCAGTTTTGATAACAAGCTGGTAAAGCTCCCACTGGGAGAAAGTCAAGGTTGGCATCCTGCCCAGATCACACCATCATCAGTGGAAACATCAGTTGCACTAAAGCTCTCCACAGACTTCTTAAAATTTTTTAGTCTGAAAAATGATTATATATCTCTTTATTGAAGAATTTCAAAGTTTATTCAGCCTTCAAACAAAAGAGTATGTAGGAGCTAAGTGGTACTTTAGGGCTCCAGGACTATAATTTTGTACCACTAAAAGTCAATAAAATTGTCATTCTTGAGTAGAAGTAGCAACATAATCTTACATCTCAGGAAATTGGGACAGATCAGAGTGTTACATTAACTGACAATAATGGTTACCAGTTCTCCACTGCACAATTTAAATACAGCAAATGTGCCAATATTTGAATGCCAGCAACAGTATTCAGAGATTAATAGTTTCTCTTTTCACACAGCACCTGACCTCTAATACATTTGCTTCATCTAGTAGTGGTGCAACATTTATGAGTTTCAAGGAGCAGTCCAAGGTGTGGTTTAGAGCAGCAGCATATTCCTGCTCTCACACAGGTGGTGTTGCAGAGTTTTCTCAGTAATTTTTTTCTCTGGATTTAAATAAGTAAGAAGTAAGTCCCAAAGAGACCAGTGACCTCTCAAAATGGTGCTATATTGCTGCCTGTCACTTTCGGGGCTCTATATGACTTTGTGCTGGGTGTTGAGCAAGAGCAGAGTTGCCAAAAGTGGGGAGAAACAAGTCCATGCTAACAGTAGTTTGCTGATTGCCATGGTGACTAGGGGCATTA
The DNA here is from genome assembly GCF_000277835.1 of Geospiza fortis. NCBI lineage: Eukaryota > Metazoa > Chordata > Aves > Passeriformes > Thraupidae > Geospiza > Geospiza fortis. The sequence goes on from NW_005054324.1 coordinate 3,242,518, forward strand.
CTGTGCCACTAAATGGTCAAGATGTGCATTGCCATCCAGTGCTCCTCAGAGCAATATTCTCATCATAACCATAAGAGGAATTGTCTAGCACATCCCAGAATCACACAAATTGTCAGAGACAACAAATACGGGGTAGAATTAGACACATCCATGCTATATTCCAGGACAGGTGCCCTCAGCCTATTCCCTAGGAGCCTGTGCCCCTGGTGAAGCATTTCTAGCATTTCCACCACTGCTGACTTGCTGCAGCTTCTACACCCCGTTACTTTACCGTGTTCTTGCGCTTAAGGGTTTGTACTGAGCACTGCAGCTCAGTGCCTACCACAACCTCTCTGTGACATTATAACATTCTCTGATTTATGATACTGAGGACATTATGAGGAAAAAAACGGGGTTTTTTTGAGAGGAAAAATATGCTGTTTCCATAAATATTATTATTATTATTATTAGCAGATGATGGAAGGGAAAGAAAAATTTCTGACTTCTCCATTAAACTATATAATACAACAAGAAACTTTTCTGATCCATTGAATTTGGGACTGCTACTGTTTATACATAGCTATGTACATTTATTTCTAAACATCCTGATGGATTCTAGAACTTCTATAATAGAATTTTAAAAAAATAGCTGAATGAGAGGAAAGAAAATGTCTCTAACCTATACAAAAAAATGAAGACGTGTTGTGGTTTTTGCAGGATAAATTAGATAAAACATGAGAAAATTATCCATTGCTCTGAAAGACACATTTAGAGTATAAATGCTTTATTAGGTTCTTAATAACTTTGGGGGAGTATTGAGCAATAGCCAGCTATCACACACCAGGTTTTGGGCAGGATAAAGCCTTCCATAGCCATGTCAAGTTACATGAACCTCCTCCAACATGTTGTTTAAATAAGCACTGGCAAATTGACAGTATCACACTGTCTGGAACAACTAAGAAAACATAACCTAGTGCAAGTGAAGGAAGGTAGTAGCTGGCAAAACCTACTTGGGTTAGCTGTGGAATTTGTGTTCATCTAGAAACATAAATGTTTGAACATTGTGGGCAATTATTTTTAACTTTTTTAGTTTTTTCTGAACCAGAATCTAGATTAATTTTACAGAGATACAGAAAGATTTTTTATTATGCAGTTCCACTGTAGTTTGCAGCAAAATTCAGTATCTGTTCAATTACTGGTGACTGGATGTTGGCACAAAAAAAGATGAAATAAATTATTCATAACAATTAGCATAGAAGTGTAAAATTTCACAGGAGGGATTAAACTGGAGTGACTCATTCAATCTATCCTGCTGTTTACAAGAGGTTTCAGTAACCTAGTGAGGGTGGAAAAATTTTCCATGAGACTCAAGCCTCAGGTCAGGTAAATAAATGTTTTGAATGAGTTAATTGTAAAAGCTGTGTTTGAGTAATGTGTTGTCTAGAATAGGGTTGAAAGGTAATAACAGCTTCCATGCAGTGGGTCTTGGCTAAATACAGAATAACAGGCTCATTCACAGATGGTGGATGTGTTAGGTCAATGGAACTAGCAATAAAGTCTGTCCACAGAGAGTAACACAAAACACCACTCAGAGCAACGGGATCCCAATCAGAAGTTAGGACACTACACTGCTGGATATCCATATGCATTTGAGGCTGAAGAGAATGGTATAATCCTTAAGAAAATAAACAGATTTCAAGAAGTAGCAAAAAACAGAGCTTCTCTGTCCCAGACTGACAAAATGTTCAGATGTGACATTTGAAAGCAAAGAAATTGCCTGCTTAATATATACAAGAAAACATCTTCATGTACATTTCTTATAAACAAGCAGAACTTTAGCAAAAGAAATCCAGCTCTTGACATTTGTCCCACTATCGCAATTAATCTTGCAAGTGCCTGATCATGAGCTAATAACTCTGATTAATGGGACAAAATATATTCGGAAACAAAAGATGATAAGAGAGATGGCTTTTTTTTAGTTCCATAAGGGCCTCGAACATGTCTGTATCTGACCATGATAGTTTGAGGTCCTTTCTGAGGTAATCTTATATATTTCTGTGACATCGCAGATTTTTTAGAAGAATTTGAAAGGATGGTGAGATTTTGACTGGAAAATGGTTGTGAAAGAACTTTCTGGGACATACATCAAGATGAAGAATAAAGTTAAAAGAGAATTCCTAAAACTAAGAGGCTATAGCAAAATAAAGCTGCTAGTAAGTATTTTTAATTTGTCATGGAGCTTGAAGAGAATTCTCCCTGGAGCTGTGAAAATGTTCATAGTTAAAGTTCAGACTAAGTAAGATGTGACAAGAAAAATTTGATTTCTCTGTAAATATATGTCCATGTTTTAAATAAGCATGAATAGTTGGACACATATTTTGTGCAAGAAAAATGTTTTGGCTCAATTCTTTAAATGCTTGCAGGTAATTTAAAGTTAGCTGAATATCTGTTTGTATCCTCAGTATTCAGTCATAGTCTTAGATGATTTGTGCTGGTTGCAATGATATTGAACTGTCAATTTTCTAAATAGCAGCAGAGTAGCAATCTCTGTGTAAGCAGGTCTATTTGGCACAGTGAGATTATAGTAAAATCTCCCAAGGCATAATTTTAAAACAAAGGGGAACAGTCAGAGGAAAATTTTGATGGATAACAAATTAAAGTGATTGACAAGACAGAGCCAAGTTCAGGTATTCAGAACCAATTCTGAGAGCCCAACAGCTCGCTGTGATTTTTTACCAGGATGTAAACTGAAATAATTGCCATTTTTTTGTTATCAGACAACCTCAAAAACTCCTAAGTTCATTCTGTACTTCTGATAACAAGAAAAATTACAAGGACATTTGCTTCATATTTTCACAAACTTCGTTTCTGCTCCTCCTGCATTCTGCAGAATCACAGACAGTCAAAGCTTCTGCGAAAAAGCTTCAGGATTTAATAAGTGCAATATCTCGTATGACTGGTTTCCTTAGTGTCTCTTGACCTTTTCTTTCATGGAGGCACTTTATTATCTTTTAAGAATTTCTGCATACCTTTGAGCAAAAAGTGAGACTCACATATAGATATAAATCTGATTTACCAAAGAAGTTTGATTTCTATGACATGGAAGGATTATTCATTTCTATAGTCTTTTATTTTAAACTTTACCTTTCTGTGAATTATTTCAACAACTACTGTCTTTCTCAGTTTGATGGTTCAAGTTTTGACCTCATGGATCAGTATTTTCCTGTTACTTATTTAGTAAGACAATACTGTATTATGAACACACAATGCCCATGTAACTGTATTTGTGTTTCCACACTATTTAAAAATAAGTAAGCGAAACCATGCTTCAAATAATTCAAGCACTTCAATCTTATACATGAAGGAGAACAAGAAGTAAAACTGTGATGGGAGAACAGAATAGAAATAAAAAAACATTAAGATGCATTAATCTCTAATGCATTTAACATGTGGTTAAAAAAATCATTAAATACTTGCATTGAAATGCACTCCAGAGGTCAGTGTCCACTATGTCCCTGCTCCATCAACTCAAATCTAATCACAACAAATTGCTCAGGGCCATGTCTTGTTGATTCTTGAGCATCTCCAAGGACGAAAAGTCCACAGCAACTCTGGCCAACCCATTTTGGACCAACCTTATGTTTAAAAACTAATAAAATTATATTGCTATGTTACAATGAATCACAATGTGCCATGTTCCAACTTGTTTTCCTCTCTTCCTAGGGACAAAGATAATGTAGTCATTGGAGATGAGGATATGAACATGGAAACAATCATAATTAGGAAGGAAACAAAGGGGTTAATGATTTTAAGATTAAGATTATTTCATTAAGGTGAGTAGAAACTGATCTAATTGTTTGGAACACTGTGAGTCATGCTGAAGAATGAGTTGTTGAGTTTCTTTAGGCTTCTAAAGACAATCATTGGCAGGTCTTAATGTTTTCATTAATAATCTGGGCAGCAAAATAACAATTTGTTAATGTAATTTGCTGACAACATAAATTTGGCAGATAAGAATAGTACAGAGAAAAATCAGAACTGTGCAGACTCATAAATACATAACTTTAAATGGAACAAGAAATATAAACACATCAGATACAATAATATAAGAAGCACATAAGTAAGGCTCATATATGCCTCTCCCAAGTTTACACTTTCTAACACATCTGTGGGTCTTGGGCTAAAGTTCAGCCCACTCCCTTGGTTAGGGCTAGGAGAAAGACAAATTTTAGAAATCTGGGAAACCCTGGTGTTCAAAATAATGTCTAGGCCATTTATACCTGTTTGGGAATAAGGTTCAGTCTAAGACCAGGCCTTGGGCTAGATTTTGGGCTTAGTGTTCAGAGACACAAATGTTAGAGCCTCTCTCACCATCTGTTTTTAATATGAAGTACCATTGCATTGGGTTTGGGTTAGAGCCTCTCTCGCCATCTGTTGATGGAGTACCATTGCATATGGGTACCATTATGGGTACCAATATGAAGTACCATTGCATTGGGTTTGTGCGACAAGATTTAGGTAGTGGGGAGGGTACAGGGGAGGCTTCTGTGAGAAGGTGCCAGAAGCTTCCCCTGTGTCCAGCAGAGCCAATGCCAGCCAGCTCCAGGATGGATCTGCCTCTGGCCAAGGCCAAGCCCATCAGTGATGGTGAGATAACAGACATAAGAAATGGAAAATCTGCTGCGTAACAGCCGCAGTGAAGAGAGGAGTGAAACCATATAGAGAAACGGTTCTGCAGTACCAAGGTCAGTGCAGAAGATGCAGGAGGTGCTCCAGGCACCAGAGCTGGGATTCCCCTGCAGCCCGTGGTGCAGCCCATGGGGAAGCAGCTGTGCCCCTGCAGCCCATGGGGAACACAATGCCAGAGCAAGTGGATGCCCAAAGGAGTCTGTGACCCGCGGGAAAGCCAAGCTGGAGCAGATCATGAAGAACTGCAGCCCATGGGAAGGACTCGATTTCATGGAGGACTGTCTCCTGTGTGAGAGACCCCATGCTGGAGCAGGGGAGTGTGTGAAGAGTCCTCCTGAGTGAGAAGGAGCAGCAGAGACAATGAATGATGAATAGAACATAATCCATTACCCCCACCTGTGACCCTAGTTTTTTAAGATTTTCTAAGCCTTCTGATGTTGACATTCTTGTAGTGAGCTTTCTCACACACTTTCTGTAAATAACTCATTGTTTTGCATTCCTTTATGGAGGAGGAGAAAGTTGATAGACTGTTGGTTTGACCAGTGTCATTGGAGAGGTGGCACTGTCACCCTCCAATCCACTGTCACTTTTGGAAAACTATATATGTTGGAGTCAGAAAATAAACTTCCCTTTTCCTTCACCTTGAGAACAGTGGTGTGCATTTGTGTTTTTTCATGTCCTATAGCGACACCTACCCCCCATCCTTCTGCATCACTGTGGGGAGGAGATAGAGAATTGGGGGGTCAGGTTGAGCCCAGGAAGAAGGGAAAGGTGAGGGAAAGGTGTTCTGAAATTTGGGGGTTTTCTCATTATTCTCTTTTGATTTGATTGGCAATAAATTCAAATATTTTCCTCCTGTTTTGCCTGTGATAGTAATTGGTGAGTGATCATCCCTGTCGTTATCCCAAACCACAATACTTTCATTAGTTTTTTCTCCCCTGTCCAGTTGAGGAGAGGAGTGATAGTGCAGCTCTGATGGGCACCAGGTGTCCTACCTATGGTAGTGAAGTCACTTGTCTGAAAAAGGCTGCAGCAGAAGCAAGATGGGTAGAAAAAGCCTCTAATAGCATCCAGGTTAAATGGATTATTGAGTGCACACTGGGGAAATGGAACTAATTGAGAGGTTGCATAGCATGTTCCTAACATTTATGATCTTATAAGGGACCCTCTATACTTATTTTCTTCCAGCGCTGCAAACAGAGAAAATTGCTGCATATCTTTGTGCAAAAAAAGAGGTTTAGGAAGAAGGATCTTTGAAGAGCATGCTACCAGTGGGAAGAAAGGATAATTTTGGTGGTGGCTGTGGAATGTCCAGCTCATTTGTACACTTCTGGTGTCTGGGAGTCTTGAACACACTATTCAGCTTTGACTCCCCTGGGCTCCCACATACACTGCACTACAGTAGAAGTGCACCCAAACACAAAATATTCACCTAATTAATTAGGTTAATTAATAACTTAATTAGCTGTCTTATTAGCAATGTGCTAAATGGTGAAGAGCAGTTGGGACTTCATAGATTTTAAAGGTACAGAATAATATTATTGTTCTACATATTAAGGGTCACAGCATTCTTATTATTAAAAATCAAGATTAATACAAATAAATCATGTCATCTGGCTTATGAGATTGGAGTGAAACAGAATTTGTCCCTCTCCTGAAAGACCTCCTTAATCACTTTTAGATAGGTTGTATACCTGCATCTGTTAGCAGAGACTCTTACTCTGTATTCCTGGTAAGAGTAGGTAAAACTGAGAAAGAAAGGGTGCTACAGTGCCCCAGCACTGCTCAGTGTCAGAGGATAAGGAGATGGCCTTTTGATATTGCTTACTTGTCTCCTCTTCTCACTTAACACTCCAACTGTACACCTACATGTACATAGGTAATTCAAAGCACAGGCAATTCTCCTGCCTGTGAACTTCTGTTAATATGAAAAATTAGCCCTTGGTAATTATGAATACCTTGGGAAAGTCAGCTCTGCTTGTCAGCTCTGAAAGTTATGTGTACCTCCAGGAAGATTTTCACTAGGACTTCATGGGCACATTCACAAGAATAAGTGAACTGCCAACTTTTTGATTACTTGTCCCAAAGAATTGGGATGCAGGAGATTTTCAGGTAAAAATTATAATTCAGGACACATTATACTTTTATTTTATTTTTGGAAATGACTGAATGTGAAATTACAATAAATGGATTTAGGTTACCATCAGGACTGGACATATGCTTAACTACTTCATATTTGGCAATTGAAGAAAGCAAAAGCAGTAGTGTGAATTACAGGCATCATTATGAGAGCTGCCTATAGTGAAATTGGACAGTTCATTAAACTACAGTTCTTAGCTAGTTAGACCTTTAAACATGGTGTATTATAAAAATTATAGCAATTACCATGATAATTAAATGAGTCATCTATGATTACATCTGAGCTTAATGTCATGCTTAATGCAAGAGATGGGACTTTGGGCTTTAAAAGGTTAATTGACCTTTAGGGAAAAAAAATTAGATAGACATGATATGGAGGACTAGATGGTACCTTGTTCCTAAGTAATAAAGCATAGCATAACAGCAACCTTCCCTATGTGTTTCCATGACCTCCTTGGATTCTGTGAAGAAATTTTACCAGTCCGCCTAAAAATTAATTGATTTTAAGACTTTCTGTATTAAGCAAAACAATTGTTCCTCTTTTTGGTTTTGCTCAAATTTTCAAGAATTTAAACATTTTATTAGTACTGTTGTTAAGAAAAGTGTTAACTTTCTTAGTGGACACTCCTGTAGACATCATCCTTTATTGACTGGCATGTGAACCCATGGTATTTCATGGTATTTATGGTTTTAAGTTAGCAGTAAAACCAAGTGAATAAAACACTGAGCTTTCAGGAAACATCTGATACTAACTAGTACTTGGGAGTGACATAGCACTCCTGCATTATACAGGATGTACAGAATCAGAGTGCCTGGGTGTTCACAAGGCTTGAACAGGCTGCAGGAGCCTGAAACAGCCTTAACAGGACTTGCAAAGCAATTGCCGATTAACATTGCACTTATCTGCCAACCAAAGGTAACTGAGATGTTTCCTTTCATTTCTCCTCCTTCTGATGGTCCATGACTGCTGCAAAAGCATCACCTCAGTGTTCCATAATCCCCACCTATGACATTGCCAAATGTTACTTCCAGCTCCTTATTTCTCTTCACCTCTAGCTCCCTATGCAGGCAGAGCTGATGCTGGGGCATCTACATGGCTAAAATGGCTGTGTTACAATTACAGGTAGCTTTATCTACGGAACTTTTCTTTCATTTTTCTGTTTGTCTGCTTATATTTTCTTTTACTCTTTGTTACTTCACCCTACACACATTGAAAAAAGTATTTGATCTCAGCCCAGAATGCAGATGCAAGAGCTAAAAGGATCCTAATTTTTGTCAGAGAGCTCTGTAAGTCTGTAAGCAAATAAAAGAAATTAATAAAACCAGTTTACACGAGGGACTCCCTTATGCTTGCTGTCCTGGGAGTAGGAAGAAGACAAACTCCATTAGTTTGCTATCAGATGCCCACTCCAATAAAAATCAAAACCTATTTGAGATGCTCTATGATCTCTCACATTGCCACTGGCCAGTGATTCAGAAATGCATGGACCTTTCAGAGGTTTTCAGCAGCTGTGTTTTACTCAGCTATTAAGCACTTCTCATCTGTTTCAGAGACAAGTGTGTTACTGGTAATTTCAGGTAAAAATCTGTGTTAGCTTTTTCCTCATGCACTTACTTGTTTCTCTGATGGCACAGAAATGCTGTGCTTCTGTGAAGAGACTGAAATTTCCCTAAAAAGTCCCTTAGGCTTGGACCTGTTGCCATGGTTCTCAAGGACATCTGAATGAGTCTGCTCCAAAATGCAGTCTTTTTCCTACAGACTGAGGTGGGGACAGGATTAGGATTAGGAATCTTCAGAAATATGAATATGCTTCCCTACCCTGGAAAAGTCTATGTAAATCTGTATGGTCTGAAGACCCAAATGAGGTCATTCATACTCAAATGACCCCTGAAAAACTTGGAATCTAGGTGAAAAGCCTCTGCCAAGGGGAACTGAAAATTACTCCCACATCTCCCTGTTTTACTTGGGGAATTAGACAGTGTCCTGATTTTAAGCCCGGTTGGAGATGAAACACCATGCAGTCATCCAGTGGGATCAGGGAGAAAATTGGAGGATGAGGGGTACATTTGGAGTGATGCAATAACAAAGAGACAGGGTGCCCATACAGTAAGCAATCCTGGACATCTCACAAATTAATCACCTTTTTAGCACCTTCTTTCCTTTATATGCTTTTTCTGGTTTGTCATTTAAGCAACTCTTCAGGAAAGACTTCAGATTCACAGAGGTAGGTCACTCAAGGGGATGTCCTCTAGGTTTCCTCACCAGTTTACTCTGAGTTGAATTTACCATGTGCACCTGTCTTGTACTATGTTTCCCTCTGGACTCAAAAAACCGCAAAAAACCCAAAAAAAAAACCAAACCAAAAACAAACAAACAAAAAAACCCCAAGAAAGCATAGTCAAAAAGCATAGTCATAAAGAGATAGCTGACATAAACCCTTTGGCAGATACCCCTGGTATCCACAAACTTTGTGGACTAAGAAAGTGATAGACAGCAGCATGCACATTAGGTGCTTTTAGGATCAGGAATGTTAGTCAAGTGATAAACAACACAAGCATGGGTAATTTAGCATACACAGCATGAGCCAGAACCTCTGGGGAACAATGAAGTTAAACATGAATTTGTTCTCTGCTCTCAAGGCATGCTACAAGTAGGCATGAACAGGATTATGACTATTTTTGCCTGCAGTCTTCAGACCCTTTGTCTTCTCTCTCTTAGGATCCCCAGTCCTATAGAATCAATGATGATCAATGATGAAACTCTGACTATGTAGGAGCCAAGAAAAATTTATGATTCATGACAGTGGGAGGTCCAAAGATCTACTTCAGCACCTTGATACAAGACTGTATCATGATATAAACATCACTGAGCCCATTTGGACATTGCTCACATTTTCTGTTTCCTTGCTTAACTTTCCTTTTGTTTCCCTGTTACAACCTCTTGAGGTTATATACCCAGTTAATAGATTTGCTGCCTCAGTTTCTGCCTCTTTCTTTCTTTTCTCCCATGGATTTCTGGTCTGGGAAACCAACATGCAGTGCAGCACAGGCTACAGACCCTCTGTAAGCTCCACATCGGATTCTGCTGCCTTGACAGTTGCAGAAACATGGCTGTCACAGCTCACCAGGCTGGACTAATGCCAGCTAAATATAGTTTTAATGGGATCCCATTCCCTGGTGGCTGAGAAGGCTTAGCTGCCATATGGCCTCTTTGGGCTGCTTTGCCAGTAGCGCCACAGAAGTGAATTGCCTTCCACAAGCTGTAAAACGGGAGATTGGGAAGTAATATTAAGAGAAAGGATGTGAAAGTACAGGGTGTCAGGCAGTTTTATGGGTTAGCATAGGAGTCATTCATCATGAAGACTAAGTCCTACTGAAAGAATGGCAGCAAATTAAGGGACAGAAAACATGAAGTTTGCTGTCCCATAGCACATTCCCCTTCTGATGTAGAAGGTTATTTACCCATGTTTCTTCAGTGTTTTCAAAACTCCTAAGAGCAAAACCTTTAATATAACAGAAATGATCCAGCAGTTTTCAGAGAGCAAGCTTTGGCAACTTCCACAGGAACACCGGGGAAAATAATCCTAACAAGGACCAGGGGTGTCCTGATGAAAGTAGCTATTGACTTTTCATCAAATCCTTGAACTGATAATTAAACCAAGTGAGATGAAGAACAAAGTAAGTGGTATTGAAATATAATCAGTGATAAATGCAAATGTCAATAATCTAATTAGTGCTATTTTTCCTTGAGAGGCAGCAAATAATAAAACCACAGAGGATTACAGTCTAAGATTAAGACTACACTTCAGGATTTCCTGCTGTATAGGAGAAACTCTATTGCAAAACCAGTTATACATTCATACCTGTCCTTCCATCCCCATGGCTATTTCTTCATGGGACATGTAGTTTAATTCCAGCAATTGAGAGCTTACAAAGTACTGAGGCTGCTGGACAAACAGACTGGCACAGATCTTCATGACTTAACACCAGTGTTACAGATTTAATTTAAGACTTCATAGACACAGTCTGAGCAGTTGAGTACCTTAGCTTTCCTTCTTTGTTTAGTCAGTATGTATACATTAGAGCTCTTTCTAGCTGATACCCCTGAGGGAAGCACAGGCACAGCCTCAAGAAAGATATTTTCCCTTGTTGAGACAGACACACCGCCAACAGCTTAGTGAAGTCACCTTTACCAATGAGAGCACTCCTCCATTATCTTGTTTCCATCCACGTAAGCAATTTTGCTGCCATAAGGATGTGAAACAGAGGACATGATTTGTTCACATGCTTATGATAGCAGTCCTTAGCACTACTGACATCAGCTTAAATTGAGTCCCTTAGGCCAAAAGCATACAAATTCTAGCCAGGATAGCAAGTGTTGGCTAAGCCAGCATCCCCCCCTAGGCAATTTGGTTACACCACCAAATGCCAATTGTAGACCTGCCAAATGAAGAGTGGGCAGTTTCTGAATTTTGTTCAGCTCTTTTAGGAAAAGTATGGGAGCTGCGTGGTCAGGAAACCCCCCTGTGCTGCGGCTCCTCATGGCGTGTCCACGAGAGGGCTCTGCCGGCATGCCGGCCCGGGCCTTGGGACGGGCACCGCCCGCAGGCCCTGGGACGGGGCCGAGTAAAGCCTCAGATCGGCTGAGAGAAATTAAATACACAAAAGGAAAGAAAAAGAAAGAAAAAGAGGGAGAAAAGAAAGAGAGAAAAAGGGAAGGAGGGAGGGAGGGAGGGAGGGAGGGAGGGAAGGAAGGAAGGAAGGAAGGAAGGAAGGAAGGAAGGAAGGAAGGAAGGAAGGAAGGAAGGAAGGAAAAGAAAAGAAAAAGAAAGAAAAAGAAAGAAAGAAAGAAAGAAAGAAAGAAAGAAAGAAAGAAAGAAAGAAAGAAAAGAAAAGAAAAGAAAAGAAAAGAAAAGAAAAGAAAAGAAAAGAAAATTTTTTCAGCCAAAAATATTGGTCTTGACCCAACAAGGAAATGTGCCACAGGGCCTCTTTACAAAATAAGAGCCAAAGTTTGCACTGAAAAGTTGAACCCCGCCATAGCAAAAAACCCCAAAAACCTCTAACAATATGCCACAAACTTTATTCTCAAGAGACTTTGATTCTCATATGCCTGAGAGCATCATTAGGGTTGATCTTCACTCCACGGCTGCTTGTTTCCTGCAGCAGTGTAAACCTAAGTGAACAATGTCCATATGTCCATCTGTCTCCTCTAGGTGATGTGGTGTTTGCTCTGTTCATAGGAGGAGCTAAACAGTGAGATCACTTTGGTTTTTGTTTGCCCCTGTACAACTGGCTTCATACTCCCTCCTAAGCGAAAAGTTCAGTCTGAGTAACTGAGCACAGGTGAAAGGAAGACTGAGGCAAGGGCTTTCATCAGTGTACTCAGCATAATATCTTTCTGCCCTGAATGATGAGATTTCTGAAACAGAAGTTGACTTTGATGTGCACAGCATTAGGAAAGCAGAACTAGGTCACTCTCCTTTCTAGAAATATATTGTATTTTTTATCATAGCAAGGGGGTGGCTTTATATATTGGAAATCTGTAGAATATTATTAGTTTTCTAAAAATATAACTAATTCCTACTTTTATCTCTAATAATTACAGAGGTTTTGCATGCCTAAGGCTGACTACATGTGAGGGGTTTTTTTCTATTTTTGTGTATATATATGAGATATTGCTGTACTCTGCAGACAGCTTCAACAGCTTCAGCAGCTTGCAATAACTGAAAACCTAATAACAAAATAATTGTGAACCTAATAATACCTTTTTTTCAATGTGTCTTATGAATTAGAGACCTCTAGAATTTTATTTAAATCTCACAGACATCACTCAGGTGAAGAAAACTGTAACATTCCTACAGGGATCAGAAGCAGTAATGAATGTAAATTACTCAAGCCTGGTCGAGATAACTACAGTTAGAATTTCAGTTCATAGCCTGAGCTGTCATGTGAGCCCAGAGCCCACACACCTGCTCACACCCTGACTCACATCTGGAATGAGACAAGGCAAGAAAAGTCATGCCCAGGCTAGATCTGCCTCACACACTGGTTTTGCCTTGCTTGGCTGAATGGGTGCATCCATCTTGAACCTAGCCCAAGCAGACAGAGTCAGAATGAAAGTAACCACCCAATGTCTCTTGTGTTTTAGGTGCTGAGGGGAGCAAAGCTGTGTATGTGTCTGACCTGGTGCCATGACAGTATTGTGCTCTGATCTGAATTTGAAGACACAACCACAGATTTTAGCTGGCTCAAAATGCAGAAGGCAGCTGCCTGCTGCCTCCTCAGCACTCCTCCAACAATGGGCAGTGTAGTGCACTGTGCAGAGCCCCCTGGCTCCCTGCTCATCTGTAACCAGGGGCCAGCTGTAGCTCATGGAGCAACACGTGCTTTTGTCTTCGGCAGGCTTAGAATATTTTGCTACTTGCTCTGGGGGTAATGATGAAGTTCATTTTGGCATCAGTGGTAGAAAGTTAGTTCTGAAAGAATAACTGTTACTGGAACTCAAATAGTGGTACAAAAGTCTCACATAAAATTGGATCAAAAGTCTAGAACTCCTTTAAACCACGCACCCTACCCCCTCCCACTTCCCACTTGCATGTGCCATTTTGGACTCCATCACAACTACTGAGTTCAGCTCAGAGCCCTAATTGAACCCTGCCTCAGCTGAAATGCCTGAATCTTGGTGGCATAGTGGTCTGAAGGAAGGGTATTTGAATAACACTTGCACTAACCCTTGGTAAGTGGCCTGCAGCTCTTAATTTCCAGACCATGTTGAAACACCTTCCAGTTTATTTGGCTTCTGATTAAAAAGGTTGATGATGAAGAGTAGCATTTTGGACAAAAAGATGTTAAAATCTGATGTTTAGCTTTTTGAATTTTATGCTGTTTGATTCTGGGTTTGATTGACTTTTAATATGTGTTTTGTCCCAAATGCTAAGAGACATAATTAAATTAACTGGAAAATAAAATTGTTGATTTTCATTGTGACTGTTCAGAGATTGGAGCACTTAGTCATTCTTGAGTCTGTGACATTTTTAAAGGTTGCACAGGATTTTCACCACATCTGTTCTACTACAGTCCTATCAAATCAGACACCTTACCTCTCTCCTCTCGGCAGCTGATAGGAGAACAGTCATTAGAATTCAAAGACCACACGTGAGTTTGGAAAGATAGTGCATAAAGGGTTTTTAGAAAACCTAGAATGGATTAAAATATTGGAAGTCAGTCTGAAAATGTGAAGTATTTTTCACATGGAAGGCATCATTCCAGCACATTTGCAGCTAGAAGTGAGTCTAGACAAGGTATCTATCATTCTAGGTGTATGTATTGATAACCTCTGGTGGAAGGGGAATATATGGTATTGAGTAAACCCTATCATGGTATCCATATAATTATTTTAAAAATAAAAGAGATAAGCAGAAGAAAGAAGAAATGTCGGTGTCCATGGCAGTCAAGCACACGACACTCTCTTCTGAGTAAGCATTCTCTGTATCCAGGGGCAGAACCAATGCTGACTCAAATGGAAGCTCCTTGCTGCTACATGGATGGCCTGTAGCAAACACCAAACTGTGGCTTACCTGCCCCTTACTTCTTTCCTTGAAATACTAGACAGAAATTGCTACAGTTGTCCCAGAAGCACAATATATACCTATTCCCTTTTTGTTTCAAAATGCAATCTGAAGTCCATTTTTTCAGTATTTCAAATTTGAAACAGTTTCTGCAACCAGATTCACTAGAGCAGTGTCCTTTGCTTTGAAAATACTATCTTGTGGGGATTTGCCTGCTCTCTGAAATTCCTAGGATAATTCTGCTATGGGTGGTGCTATAAAATTCAGTGTTGATGATTGTGTTCCATTGTCTTAATGACTTGCTTTTCACATTCTTCTGCACCTAATTAGATTCAGATCAAATGAAGTCATAAGTGCCTGGGGATAAAGAAAAAACTCTTAAAGGGCAATTGGCTCAGTCAATGCAAGCCTCCAAGGGGTGCTTGAAGCAGATGCAGTGATTAATTGGTTATTTCAACTTCTTGTGATGTTCTGACAGGACAGGTATTTTCATGCTGTCTGACTTGATTGCAAAAGCTGTTTGTGTAAGAAAAGTGCAGCATCGAAGAGACAATCATTTAACGTGCACATGGGGACTGTATCATCAAAATAAGTATATGGAAGTTGTGAATATGTAGTAATTAGTGTGGAGAGGCTAAGAGCATATTTCTAAGATCTAGGATATGCTGAATAACTGCTCCAAAAGTGGTGATGTTAGTAATGATATGTCAAGTAATAAATATTTAGCTGAAATAAAGCGACATCGGTAATTTAGAAGTAACACTCAGAAAATGTAAATGCTTCTGTATAATGGTGAAGTCTTATGAAGGTAACATGCACTGAGCCAGCACAGCAACACCTGGGAGAAAATGCAGGATCCATCACTGAAAATCCATGCCTTAGCGCTGGTATCTGTTGCCTCCAATTCTTCATGGTAATAACAGGGTTAGGATAACCTTCTAAAGTTTCTCCTCTGATTAGCCAGTGTTGCAAAGAAACTTCATACCCTACAGGTCCCAAACAGTTTAACAATGCAAACTCTCAACTTCTGTTTAATTTACTAATTTAGGAGCAAAACATCTTCAGCAAGAGAAGAGATTTCAGAACTTTGGCTAAGGGAGTTAGGGGTGTTTAGCCTGGAAAAGAGGAGGCTCAGGGGTGACCTTATCACTCTCTCCAACTCCCTGAAAGGAGGTTTTAGCCAGTAGACATTTGGCCTCTTCTCTCAAACAACCAACCAGGATGATAGAACAGTCTCAAGCTGTGCCAGGGGAGGTTTTGTAAGAATTTCTTCACAGAAAGAATGATTAAACACTGGAATGGTCTGCCCAGGGAGGTGATGGAGTCACTGTCCCTGGAGCTGTTTAAGTAAAGACTGGATGTGACACTCAGTGCCATGGTCTAGTTCACATGGTGGTGTTGGGTTATAGTTTGGACTTGATGATCTCAGAGTCTTTTACTACCCAATTGATTCTGTGATTTGTTAACTTGGTCCCTTCTGGGCTGTAACTCTACATCATTTTTTGTGGTATAACTTTGACTTTCCTTGTACATTACTAGGTCACATCATTGAAGCACAGATTGTTTGGAGCAAGCAATGAGCAATCACTTTTGGAATCTCTTTGGGCTCTTTTATTGGAAGTACTTGCATGCAAGACTGTCTTGCAACTGACCTTTCCCCATCATCCCCCTTTTGGACTCATCTTTTTTACACTCTGACTTATATCCTGTCACTGGTTCCTCAACCTTTCCTTGCTTTCTTCATTGCTCTTATTTTATTGTCATTTTGCTCTGCCATCCCTTTTCCCTACTGTATGTACTCTGTGCAGACACATGCCCTCCCATCCTACATTGGGTTTTAATATTTTTGTCTCAACATTTATATTTTTTTAACAGAACACACACACACAGGTATGAACAATGCTCAAACTAGTAAGACTTCTGAAGCAAAAGAAAAAGAAACATATTAACACATTATATTTTGGTCTTGCTTCTTTTTGCTCTTCCCATTCTTTTGATTTTTGGCTTGATCTCTCATGAATAATCAGGCTATATAAATACTTTGTAGTAGGAACTATATCCTTTATCATTACCTAACACACTTCTGGATGCTATAGAAAAACTGCAATATGTCGTTAAAATATTTACCTTAAGAACTCAGTGATACAGGTACTTAGCATTCAGACTTGATTATCTTTCTTTCCTTAGGCAATTGGCTCTGAAATAAGAACAGCAATGGCAACATAAGAAATTAGTCAGCTTGTATCAGTCGAGGGACTGTACTTGGTCC
Source organism: Geospiza fortis (assembly GCF_000277835.1). NCBI lineage: Eukaryota > Metazoa > Chordata > Aves > Passeriformes > Thraupidae > Geospiza > Geospiza fortis. Next base: position 3,259,165 of record NW_005054324.1, read on the forward strand.
ATTTATTTCTTGTTTACATGGAAAAAATCAAAGCATCTTTACTGTGACTCTACAACTTCTGTCTAGGAAAACAACACTCCTACACTCAATATTATACACTTAATTTAGAGAGGAAGAAGAACAAAGGATTGTAAGGTGAAAATACTACTCAAATTACATTCTGTAACATGGTTCAGTGCTTTGAATTTTCCTGTTTTAAGATAAGATTTTGCTGCTATGCATTCCCAGTGATCAGTTACAGCAGTGTCCCAGTCACCAGATCCCTTCCCAGACAATCCCCTTACATCCACAGGGCTTCTACTGCCTTTTATCATATCACATGCTCAGCATGGGAGACCACAGCCTTGTCCACTACTCAGTGGGTAGCAAACTTGTCCAGGATATTTGTTGTGTGGGTGTGAGCCTGAAAGACAAGATTTTTGCCATGCTTGCCAGGGTGCTGTGACCACTGGAGTATTTTCAAGGCATGAACAGTGTTACAGAGGCATGAAGGAGGCACTGAATTGTGCTGAGAGGAAAAATAGAGCTCATAAAACTGCAGTTTCTAGTATATACAAAGAGGCAGAACTTAAAACATAAATTCCCTCTGGGTTTTCATATGTTATCCACCTACTTTACACCAGATAAATCTTGATTTCTATACCACTAGTCCTCCATTCATTGCACAGGACTAAAAATTCAGTCAGGACTAAACATTGCCAAAAGAACCAGGTACCTAAGTGTTAACATGGCAAAATCATTGAAGCAGACCTGTAACTTTGTAACTGGAACAATTAGACAGTGCGTTAGAAAATGTAGAGGGATGTCTTTGATTAGTTGTCGGCAACTAATGGTTTATTTCAAGTATTTTTTAATTAAAACCATTGAAGTGTTGGAAGAAACAAATCCAATCTCTTTATTTTGTTTCATACTTTTAATGTGTATGTTTTAAGAATGCTCAGTGCAAAATTAGCTTTAATGCATAACCTTTACAGCATTATGAATAATGCTACCTTATTAAAAGTGAATCAGTCTGAAAAAAGCCCCAGTGTAGCACTCTTGCTTCTGGCAAGGTGTTTGCTTTTTATTCACCTGTTGTGATGAGCATAGACCTTCAAGCTGTCATTTTGTTTCACTCTAGTCTTCCATTTCACATTGCAGACAGGATCAAGTTTAAGCAAGCACTAAAGGCAATGTGGTTAAACTCCCTTTTACTTTTTTTAATGCAATAGAAAGATGTGAATGACCTTACAGCTCAGCCATTTTTTCTGGTGCTAGACAACACAGCAAAGCTAGGAAAAATAATCATCCCCTCCTCAGATTTGAGGGCTTTGGATGAAAAATTAGGACATGAAAATTTTCAATTAAGTTGATGCTCCAAGAGCACTTCAGGACAGCACAGGTCAGCCAACATATCAAATACCTGTCTTAGAGCACCTCTCTCACTGTGTTGCAGTGGTCTTAATACACATGGTCAGAGAATCCACCTGATTAGAGCCAAAGTGGAAAAAAAAACCAATTCAAATAATCAAAAAAATCAAAATAATATTCAAAATAATAAAAAATTCAAATAATCAAAAATCTGTTATGTGTCCCACTCACTCCATCCCCCTGCACCCCATAACCCCTCCCACCCCAAGTAAAGAGTGCACACAAAATCCTGGTTAGTTTTAATCCAGTTCAGCCCCCTGATCACATAGCAACATAGGAGAGGTTTCAGTTTAGGCTCCCAAGTTAACACTTGTTTCCAGTGTTAAAATTTAAAGGTGAACCACTCACAGGGTGTCTGACTCTCCACTACAATTAAGAGAGATGTAGGCAAGAATTCATGGGGTAACAGCTGATATCCCAGACACCCTAGGTTATCCAAGGTACCTCTACAGAGCAGGATTGAGAGAGACCTGTGCCCTTCCAGATGGGTAGATGGGCAGCAGGTGAGTTAGAGTAGGAACATGCACAAGACCAGATATTTATGATTAGCCAATTGAATATGAATGTAGACGTTTTAAAAATCCACCTACGTTACTCTCAACCTGAATCCTGATCCTAAACTCACTTAACCTAAAGCAGAACTCCACTCACAAACATGCCAACAAACACCAGGGAGGAGGGCAGTGCAGCACGTTGGTATTGCTCAAAACACGACAGGAGTGAAAACCTCCTTTCTTAGAGCAAAAATACTTTCTTTTGAGTGGAAATCTCTTTGTGTACTATAACATGGTTTTTATAATTACCATGTTATTAGTTAAAACAGCAGCAATAATCTTTTACTTTTGGAACAAAAGAGACCATTAGTTCCCCTTTAGTCCTAAAAAGACCTCTCAGGAAAGAGGTCCAGCTCAAGATGCATCTTCTCTTAACCTGAAGTCTCTATCAGAAAGCATATTAAATTATCCTGGAATATTTTCTATAATTAGTTTGCATTCCTTTGTCCACAGGTTAGAGACTCTGACTCAAAGTGCTTCTGGACTCAGCCTGGGGTGAGGACAGCCCTGAAGGCTTAGGATCCTCTGGGACCATGCTGTCTGGTAGTGGAGTGAACTGTGGTGAACAGGACAGTACGAAAGTTGAGGTGAAGTCCCCTCCAATTTGAAGTACTAAAATAGCATAAGTTCACATACATGTGATCAAAAAGGAGAAAACTGTATTTCAAGAATAAAAAGAGTTGCTGCAACCAAATAAGTGGATAACATGAACTGGGCAAGAATGAGAAGTCTAATTCCCCTGAAATTAATGAGCTTAACCTCCATGCATTTTTCTGCTGATTTCATCTGATTTCCTTACCTAATCTTCTGTAAAACATGTGGACAATACCTTTGATAGAGATATTTCACTTCTAATAAAAACAAGTGTTCATACATCTTCCTGCTTAGGTGGGATTTCTGTGAGCATCTCTCTGCTGTGGGAAAAGGGAAAAAACCTGTTCATTCTCTATTGCCATCTGGGCCTTTTTTTTTCAGAGGTTACTACCTTTCCCTCATATCATTCCTCTGAATAGACATTAAAAAAGGCAAACTGGAAAAAAAAAGGAACCAAAGGACATTTAGGGAACACAGAACAATATTAAATTTACCAGTAAACCTTATTGCTCAATTTTTACATATATGAATACATAAATAGAGCAGCACGTGACAGAAGAGAAACATCAAAAAGAGAGATCATTACTTAGAGACATTGATGCAGGAGGTGGGAACAGCCAGCCCATCTCAGCTGGCATGGGAAGAACTTCCTGGGAAAAGTTGTTCCAGCTCAGAAAGTCTGTGACTCAGATAAAATTAAACTTGGAAGCAAGGACTTGCCTGCAGGGACACCTCCAGGGTAGAACAAAAATTGAATGTAACATCCTTTTTTAAAATTCTATTCTCGACTCATTCATTTTGTATTTTCTCTGTGTAGAAAATTCAATTTACTTGTATAATAAATACTGCCTTTTATATTTGAAAGTCCCTTTGGTCTTCTACAGGAAAGTTCAAGTCAAGTTTCCCCCTGTATTTTTCTGTAACTACAGAAATTTTTTGAACCTGAAAAGTCTTACATGAAGGAAAAGTTCTAGGTTTAGTTTAAAATAGAAAAGGAAAACTTGGAAGGATGAGCCTTAATGCTATGGAAGAGCTTGCAAGCCTAAGCATTAACACTCCAACAAGAGATTACAGAATTAAAACATGTTTTTAAGTCAATACTCAATTTATTTCCTCCAAGCCTTTTATTTTCATGTCTAGAAGTGGTCTTATTTCATGATTTCTAATGTTAGTTTGACAGCACCAAGTGATTGTGTTAAACTTGGCATTAAAAGGACCACATTTAAAATAAATCAAATACTCAGTGAATATGTGAAGACAGAATAGGATTTAAGGAAATCATAATGAACACTTGAATGCTGCCAGTCAGTCAGAAAACTCTTAAAAGGCCCATATTCTTGAAATATTTTCTTTGCTTAGTTTGATAAGCATAACAGTCATGTTGAAAGTTACAGGAGATTTTGTGTGCATCAGTGTCTGAAAGACATGCTACTAAATTGGCAGGAGTTACTATATATCTATTCTTAGTTAAATAGTCTGAAAATCTCAAATTATTTTTTTTTCTTCTTTAAATCCTTGACATCTTCAATTTTTTTTCTCTTTTCAGGTAGCTCAGTTCTCTGCTAATTCAATTGCTTTGGGTGGTTGTCTCTGCCAAATGGAAAACAGTAATTTTCCTTAATCTGCAGCTTTTAAAATGTACTTCCCATGATTATCTGATGTACAGTATTCCCTCCATTGCAATGGATTTCTAGCTTCTTTACAGTGATCTGCAATAGCAATCCATTAAAATATTTTTGATGAATCTTCATGAGTATCTGATTTGATAGTAAGGCTATAGATTTTTGAAAGAAAATGTATCTGACAACAATCAATTCTATATTATTTCTTTATTATATTAATTCTATCTCTTATGGATAATTAATACCTGCAGAAGTTGCATTTCTTCCTCTAGGGACACTTTTTGAAAACCAATACACTGAAGTATCACAAAGAGGAAAATGAATCAAAATATTTTAGATTTCTAACTATTAAAAATTCAGTAGTTTGCAAAGACACTGTGATAAACTGCTTCTATTCCCAGACAGAAATAAAAGCAATACATGTTAGGGAATCTAACAAAATTCCCAAGAGAAAGGGTTCTGTCTGACAATATCCAGCTTCTTTACACCATCACTGAGCTGCATTTGGAGGAGCTTTACTTGCTCATTATTTAGCATGAAATATCTTAGACACTAATACCTGCACCTGGAAGGGGAATGTTTATTTCCTACCTGAGGTTTTACTGCCTGGTAGTTTGTTCATTCAAATGGGCAGCATTTAAGTCCTGACAGCAGCCTGGAAAGTTAGTTGTGCTCAAAGATAAGAGCTGTCTTCTCCTGACCTGCTGCTGCTCTTTTCCCTTTCACCACCTGTCTTTATCAAGATCACAGAATCACAGAATCATCAAGGCCAGAAAGACCTTCAAGATCATCTAGTCTAACCATCAACCTGGCAATATCATAATCACCCCTAAACCATGTCCCCAAGTGCCACATCCAGACCTCTTGAGCACTTACCAGGATGGTGACTGCCTCTCTAGGCAATTTATTCCAATGCCTAACTACTCTTTCACTGAAAAGTTATTTTCTAATATCTAATCTGAAAATTCCCTAGTTCAATTTAAGGCCATTTGTCTCAACTTTAAGAGGACTATTGATGGGTGGATACAAAGCCAAGGCTGAAAATAAGGTTAGGCATGTTCCTATAGGCACATGCCATAATCATGAGGTCAGATCCAGACTTTCCTTTTCTTTTGCTCCCAGAAGCATAGTGTTCAGTTTAGACCAATGGAAAAAAGATGTCCTAATTTTCAGATCATGGAATGTTTTGAATTCAGGTATTCTTAGAGGATCCCTACATTTTAAACTGGGGGAGCACAGACCCAGCACCTAACTCATCCCGTCTTCTGAGCAGTTTTGCTAATTGCTAGGCTGTTACACTAAAGACAATTATCAGTGCTATCACAAACCTCTATTAAAAGTTACCAGCCTCAAAAGAGCAGGGGTAGACTGCAACATGAGTGACAGATAATATCAGCAAATCTGAATCATCCCTTAAAGTTGCCTACAGATTGAAAGGGAATCACTCTGGTTAAGCATACAGCATTCAACCAGCATGGAATTAATGTAACTTTTTAAATGGCATGGCTTGAGAACCTGCAGGAAGCAAGTTCCCATTTGGCCATGGAATAACAGAATTGACTAAGAAAGAACTGAAATGCCTATTTTGCAATACATATAATGATCAAACTTCTCTGTGATTGTGAGAAGTGACTTATCCCAATCAAAAGATAGTCACATTTTTCTGAGGTGATACTTTGCTACATTATATTATGTGTAAGATGCGCCTGAAAAAAAAGACACAGTGAAGAATCCTTTTTGGATACCAGTTGTTCTTTGGGCATCATTTTATCTTGATTTTCTACATATTATCTTGCTTTCAATTAAGACAGAGAAGAAGAAAGCATCACAACTGTTGTGTTTTTGGCCTAACTCCATGGCTTGTTGTAATTTAGAAGTTCTCTGCTGTTTGCCCTGCAAATCGTGGGTATCACTGGTTAACATACCACTAATCTTGTAGAAATGGAACTGAATAGAATGTCAGAAGCTCAGGCAACTATTTGGACAACACAGCCTATAAATGGATTTCATTAGTACTGCACTAATAACTCAGTGCATTAGCAGAAAGAAAATCATGTAGGAAATGGGATGGAAGCTGTCATCAGGGTACTTGTATGTTTTCACTCTGGTGTGACAGAGCACAAGAGTTGATGCCTCAGCTACTGAAGCTGATGTGCAAGAGTAAAAAAGCAAATAAATTCAAGCCTTCCTTTTTTCTAATTCATTATGAAAGTATACTAATCTGTTTTTGAATTCTGCAAAGCTATGCATCTTCCCCTCACTCAGTGCAGGATCAATGAACAAAATGGAACATGATTCATGCTATTTGCAAATTTTCATTTTTACATGGAAGCTAGAATGCCATAAAATGTGTGACTAGTGATGATTGTTGTGACAAATAAAATAATTTCCTTTTCTCTTAAAAGGTAGGTAGCAGGAAAGAAATAAGGAAAGAACTTATTTTACAAGAAGGATTTTTCAAACAGCCACAGGGGGCTTACTGTTGCATGCTCCCACTCTGAGTGGTGCCTTTAAGAGAACAATTATGGAAAAATGCAAGAGAAGTTTACTTACTGGATGGATCCTTCTCATGGCAGTTTGTTTTTTTTTCTTTTTCCTCTTTTTAATAATCTTTGCTCATGCAGAAGTAATGGGGAAAATTGGTGCAGCTGTGGCTGGACAGCTTCTGGAACAATGTTAATTCAGTGAAAAGGAAATATTCTTTACAGATGCAAAAAATTTGCTTGGTCTCTAGGGGAGAGACAAGATCTTGAAGAGAGGTCTGTTACAGACAAAATCTACTCAGGGAGCCTCCTGGATTGAAGATGGTCAGAGGCCAAGCATGCCAGGCGGAGGGTACAACAAGTGATTGTCCACTAACTGCTCACAGATCCCACTGCATACAGGATATTAGCTGAGAACTTACTGGATCATGATTTTAAAGAAAACAATATTTCTGCCTCATAATTAGGCAGGACATTAAAAAAAAATGTGGGTATTTCTAAGAAATACCTGAAATTAATTTACATAGAAATGTCAGTTAAACAAATTTTGACTCTAAAAACTTCCTAAGGAAGTCTTCCTCATCTCTGACTTTGCCATTGTAATATATGCCTGCATGTCTGTAAGTGCAATCCCTCCTAAAACATTTTCCCCTAGAAAGTTTCATGTATTCCTTTTGTTTTTATCACAGAGATTTCAGAAGCTCAGTTATGTACTTACCATGTGAAACAATTAAGCAGTTATAGGTACAGTAATGTGAGCATTAATATCTAAAACTACTACATTCATTTTGTATGCAACTTTTTCTACAGTGTGTTAGTAGTCCAAATTGCTATGCTTTGCAAATGAATATGAATAGTCAGCAGTGAGGCTGGGCTGTTACATCACACCCAGAGAGCTATTATTTAGCATGTACATAATATTTCCATCCTCAGAGAGCTTCACGAGCAGCCATGCATTCATCTCCTAAAGATGCCTCAAGCAAAGCAGGTAAATATTACCATATCTATTTCTAAACATGAAAGACCAAAAGACAGAAAGGGTAGGGAAGCTAAGCGAGTCACCCAAAGGCAATCAGTAACAGAAAGTCACTATCAGAGACATAATTATAGGCCAAGCACTCCTAATTATATCTAGAATACATTTAGAGGAGGAGCCTGAGGCCATGCAAGTCGACATGCTTTTGTCAGCATTTCAAACATGAGGTTGTGGTGACCTTTGGAAAAAGCCAGAGAAAGAACTTCTGGATAATATTATCCCTTAGTGCAGCATGCCTGATCCAAACACCTCTATGAATCATTCCAGAAATGTTTCTACCATTCCTTACAGTGTAAAGAGCATGCACAGAATTATTTTGAGAGATCTCAGCAACTTTGCCCTATCAGTGAGTGGGATTTGTTGACAAAATAAAAACTTCTATAGTCAGCAGTATGGTCAGTTAACAATGCAGAGCATGCTGGGCTGTACCTGATAATTTCCTATCCTGAAAGCATAATGTGGGTGTGGATGCCACCTCTAGTGCTCATAATTCAAGTTTAACACTCCCTTTTCCCATCCCTGCTCCTTTTATGCTGTCATTTTCATCATGTGGAATCTCTCTCAAAAGTGCAGTCTTTCTTTGAAGCTCACTCTTCCCTGTCTCCCCCACAGGAAAAAAAAACCTTTTGCCCATGACCTTATGAGATGTGGCTTTGACTGTTGCCTATTGACTGTTCCTCTTGATGAGGGGATTCATCTTATTCTCTTAACACCATTCTAATCTCTTATCTCTAGTCCCTGTTCTCTTCATCACACAAAGTTTTTGTAGAAGCAGTGCATTCCTCACGGCCTTCTGTATAGGAACACAGTTCTACCTCATCTCTCTCTCAAACTTCACTAACCAATTATTTAAACTTTCCTGTGTCTTCTATCGCCAATCACATCTGTGCATTCACATTACCCCTATCCTTTCCATATCCCCTTTTCTACAGAGCAGTTAAGAAGTCTTCTCCTTTCAGTCTCATTC
>NW_005054324.1:3267897-3274074 GCF_000277835.1 Geospiza fortis
ATATTGGCATAATTGAGCAGCTCAGATGAGTGAAACCAGGTGAGGACTTGGCGTTTTGAAAAAACATCACCCTATTCTGTGTTGCCTGAACCTCAGCCCATCCTTCTCCACCCACATATGATCAAATCCTTGATGATTTAGAGCCTTTGTTTTACATATATCAAACAACATAAGCTAGACTGTTGATGCAATAGAGTGGAGTTTTTCGCCTTACTTATTTTTCTAGCACAGTGATTTACCAGACAAATCAGAATTGCACCATTCTTTATAATTCTGTTCCTTTTAATTCACCATTCAAAGGCAGGAGAGTCCAGGGCATCCAGTGAACTGAGTAAAGGAAGGATCTCCTTGCCTTGTGGACAAATATACAGAGCTTAGGAATCTCTTTTCCACAGGCAAGAAATGCAAGGATTACCAAGCTGTGCCAGCTTACTTATTCACATAAAAACAAAAGATTTTAGGTTCTAGTTCTTCTGTTTTTCTGTATTTGTAGTCAGTACATGTACAACACTACACAAATTTACAGTCAACCTCTTTAACCCTTAGCAAGCCCATTTTAACTAAATTTTACTGGGGAGTTTGTGGAAAAAAATTACAAGGAAGAAGCAAACTTAAAGGGTTGAATTCTCTAGTCTTCAGAAACACTCTTTGGTTTTGTTTGTTCTTCCTTTACTGTATAACTTTGTTTCTTTTTTAGTTAATGAAGAATAGAGCAGACTGGAAAGCTGAGCTTATCTTTAGTTTCAATGAAGAAACCTTGTCAGTAGAATTTCTCGATGATTGAAAGAAGTGAGCCCACAGAGACCAGCTGGTGGGATTCTTTTCTGAGATTAATCTTTTCTGTTTGCAGATATTTACAACAGTTAAAGGAATTCAGTACTGAGAGCCAGTCTGAATGGCTGAAAACCACTTTCCACCATTCAGATATATACAGGAGACAGTATCTCTAGTATTGTAAATGAATGTATCACTCTCAACTTCAAAGGAACTATGTTTCACACCAGATGAAAAACCAATCCCGTTGGAATTTCCTCTTGTGCCAGAGTTTGGTTGCTGTTGCATGTCTGGATTCAGCTGATCTGGATCAAAAAGGTTCCTAGTCCCAGCTGCTTCTCACTGTATTCTCTAAAGGTTAACCCCCCTGTTTCCTTCCCATGCTCCCCCTCTGATATGTGTACATAATTGTTCTCTAACCCAATTCAATCAAAATGAAACAGGTTAGGAAAAAAACTACTATTTAAAGTGTGTGAGCTAACCTGGATCATTTTGACTGAACTGGGTCAGGGAGTGATTATATGTGTCTCCTACCAGCTGAATGAAAAGGAAGGGAGACAATCTATTTGCTTGGCTTAGTAACAGTCAAAACAAGCCATAGGACTGCAGCTTTATGTGATTTATTCATACACTGCCTGTGGATGGTATAAACTGGCATGTGGTCTAAGAGATGTCTCACTGTGCTCTTCCTTTTGATGTGGTTTCTGCATGACTGAAATGCCCTAACAAATCCTCTTGAAACCATAATGGGGAGGTCAAGTGAGCATTTCAGGTCTCCCAACATGCTGATGCCTTGGGAAGTTCTGCCACACACACTAAGTACTGGTAAAACCCTGCAACCAAGACGGTTTAGAGCAGTGCTGAGGGAGATGCAGGGCAGCAGCTAAGATGTATGTCTTTTGAAATCAGCCAGATGGTTTTTTCCTGGCAGATAGAGACAGCCCCCTCTATTTGCTATCACCATCAACATGCAAATGTTACTGCACCCTGTCTAACAGATTTAAGCATTCTTCAAGTGAAGACATTTAATGTCAACATTTGGGCTTAACAGTCTTTGTCAACAGCTCATTTTATGTAACAACCCTGTACTCTGCCTGACCTTTAGTTGAGAAGAAGGGAAAACCATAGCGTAGATACTGCATGGCCTTGGATGTGTGCTTTTTGGACACACAGAAATCTCAGCCTTTCCAGTGCTGGGGCTAGTATTATTACTCTGAAGCCTATTCCCCTCTTGAAAGAAAAACAAGCCAACAAACCTCAAATGTTTTGGTTTGTTTGGTCTGTTAAGCAGTAAAATTTTTCACTACAACTCCTCTTTCTCAGTTCTCCATTATCCGGCTCCTGCAGGAGTACAAGAGCACAGGAAACACTGTCTAAAAAAAAGAAAAAACCCAACCCTTTAGGAACCATCCAGGTAACAGCAAAATTCACCCTGGTGAATTTCTTATAGGCTCCTATTAAATCCTGTTGGGCTGTGCTAAGGTCTTCCTGGACCCCTCTCTTCTTCAGGCTGAATAACCCCAGTTCTTTCACCCTGTCTTCATAGGAGAGGTGCTGCAGCCCTCTGACCACCTTTGTGGCCTCCTCTGGACTGACTCTAACACAGACACACCCTTCTTATGTTGCAGACCCCAGGGCTGAAGCAGTGCTGGAAACGCAGTCTTGCAAAAGCAGAAGGGAAAAACAAAATCAGCTCCCTCAACCTGCCAGCCACACTGCTGTTGGTGCAGGCCAGGCTGAGGGTGTACAGGACTGTCATATATCCAGGCCTTTATCCACCAGTATCCCCTAATCCTTCTCAGCAGGGTTGCTCTCAACCCTGTCATCCCCCAGCCTGTATCATCTGGATTGCCCCAGGCAAGGTGCAGGACCTTGCACTTGGCCTTATTAAAGCTCCTGGAGATCACATGGACCCACTTCTCATAGTCTCAGGTGAATCAAGAGGCTGAACTACAACATTCAATACTGATGCCCAGAAAAAAATAGTAAACTATAATGGCAGCTGTCAATACCATGCAAAAATCCTGTCTGAGAGCTGTGGTTTACAATCCTTCCCAAATTCAGCACCTCTTCAGAAATGAGGGTTAACCCTGATGGTGATGATTTCCATGGGTACAGCTCTGCCAGCAGCAGACATGCTGCATGCTGTACCCACTCTGCAGTGGGTTGTTAATCTTCCCTGCAGGAAAAGGGTGGACAGCTGGAGGCAGTAACCTCTTTTGCCATTGTAGTTAAATCCATTAGAGACTGAATCACAGCTCATATTATTTTCCACATGAGCTCCATTTGTGCTCTGATGAAATGATGCATTCAACAGAAAACAAAATGAAGTGCTGAAACCATTAAATTCTTTAAGACCAGGAGACACCGCAAGTTTTTGTCATTAATCTACCATAATTAGGAACTACTATTAATGTAGTAATGTATTATTAATTAAAGAGGTTCATAGTACATAATATTGAAATGTTACTAATGAAAATGCTACCGTGATGTGATGTGGTGGGATGCACAATTTCATCTACAGCCAATTTTGCATTTCTGATAGTGTGGTGGGTTGATGTAGGAATAACACAAATATAAGCTTGAAGCAACATGATCTGAAGTTAAAGCTTAACTTAGAGAATTCTTGTGGACTTTTTCCTGAAAAGAAACTTTTCAAAATATAGAAGGTGTGAAGGAAAGATCATCTGTTTAACCAATGCAAAAACAAAACCTGGGTTTAACTCCAAATTGAGATGAAGTGAGGTTTCAAAGCTAATCACAACCCAAAACATTGGAGTTTCAGCTGCACTTGAAATCACAGAAGAAAAGTGATGGAAAATGTGATATGTTGAAAAGGAAAGAGGATGTGGTTTTCAGGTTACCTGATTTTAGGCCATACAAGCTTGACAGACTTGTCTATCTCTATCACTACAAGCAATTTATTTATTATTATTTATTACAGTCAAGAACACCAATGTAATAAAGAAAAGTAATATATAAAAGTTATATATACATATAGTATGCTTATTGTCTGGAAGACAGTAAAAGATAAGATCTCTTCTTTGCAGAGTAGATCCTGTTATATTTAACAGGAAAATGCAAAGCCAATCCTGATTTGCACAAACATTAAAAAAAAAGAATTTTTCTTTAAATCTAGTTTGAAGAAAATGCAAATCTCCCTCCCCAATATTTTTCATTATTAAAAAAAAAAAAAAAAACAAAAACCACCACACAGCACTTAAAACTATGTTTCATTTTCTACATACAATGTGGAATTGAAAAGCCAAGAAATCTGGCTTTCTCTTCTTTTCCCTCACCAATAGAAGTTATGCTGCTGGCTCCTTTTGGAGCCATGATATTCAAACTCCCTCCCATAGCCTCAAGAAGCAGACACAGGAGAGGTAGGGAGGGCACGGACGTTTCCCTTCTTCCCGCTAAGTCTGCCTGTGGGTTACCAAGTGGAAGACTCTTCAGCTCTGTTTTATTACTGGGTAAAAGCACAAGTGGCAAGGTCCTGCCAGACTGAAAGTTGTGATTTTAGTTTTCTGAAAATATTTGTGACTATGCAAAAGAATGAAAAATTTCTGTTGACCCTATTAGAGCTGGTTTTTAATATGTGTCACAAGAAATGGAACTAGTAAATACTGTGAGGAGAGGAAACAAAGTGACCAAAATCTCATGGTTATCTGAAATTGTACACATCTTGATAGTTCCTTTCAAGCTGATTTTTTAATGGAAAATTCAATTTTCTTCTTGCAGACAGAATGGAAGTAGCATTAGGCATATGTTATCTTTTATTTTATTGGAAGATCTGTTTCATTCCATGAGAAGATAAGATCATTCACAACTGGTTATCCTGTAAAATCACATTCAAGCACAGAACCTGGGAACCATAGCAAAACACTGGGAGATTTTTATTTGTCATTTTTATTTATGGAAACCTTTGATATTCTTGGCACTGTACAAAACAGAAAAAGCCAGAAATTTTCTCTTTACTATGGAGTTTACAACCTGTGGGTTGTGCTGTGCAATTTAAGGCCAGCCTGAATCTAGAGTAGTGAAGAATTGCACTGTGTCCTGGAGTGAGAGCACACCAGCTACTACTGTTCTTGCAAAGAGAAAGTTTGCACATTGGGTATGCTAAGCCAGCTTTGCTCTTTCCTTTGATGCAGTACCATGCCCAGGGAAGCTGTAAAAACGTGGGATGCAGCAGATCTTTGAGGGAGAAGTGAAACCACATGAGGCACAGGTTTTGTGGCCAGTTGTCAAGAGCAGCAGACTGCTAATCTTGCAAAATGGTCAAGATTTTGTCTACTGTGTGCAGGGCAATCTAGGTTTAGTGCTGCTGGTACTATTGCCCAGAAAGGGGTCAAAATGGGTGAAGTAATAGTTGCTGCAATGTGAAACAACTCCAGTGCAATACCTTTTCCCAAATCATTCTTTCCAGCAGCAGTGGTGGCCTGTCTCTGGCCTCCCAGTTTCTCAACAATAAAACTTTAGTGCAATACAACACTTACATTTTCCTAAGATGGCCCAGAAATGGAGAATACTCTATGTACTGTAAATTGTACTTGTACAATTTATGCAGTGCTGTGTAGACAGCTCTACACCAGGGCTAGATAAACAAATATATTTAAATAGGACCATGCACTGTCTTGCAGCGATATTAGCTTGGCTCCCAGAAGCATAAATTAATAGTTTTCCACTGGGGCAAGTTGGGATGATGCATCATTCTGACACAGCTGTAACCCTGGCAGGTTTTGAGTCAGTTCATTTGCAGACAGTTTGGATATGCTGCAGTGCCTGATGTGAATTATCCTTTATGATCTCCCTGCCCTCACAGCCTTGGTACCCGAGTAATGACCCACCCCAGGCAGATCCTAATTTTGTGAGAGCAGTCCAGACAATGAATATACTGAGTAAGCAGATGATGTACCCAACCCAAAATGGTTTAGATGTCATTTTATGATTTAAAAACTGTGTAGTGAGCATAATTCTTGCAACAGGCTACTCCAGGAAAGCATTTATAAAAGTGAATATAAGGGGAAGATGTAATGCATGTATGATCTTTAGGCAGCGGCTATAGTTAACCTTAGACAATATGGGAAGACAGACTGGGAGATATGTGTCACTCAGAATTGGCATCAAACAGTGGAAGAGTAGGCAGTGATAAAGGATTTGCACAGAGAATGAAGAGTCTGCTGACTATTCAGAACAGGTTTGAATGTGAGCAGAAAGGCTCAAATTAGTTAGTGTAGGAATTTAGATCTTTCAGAGAAGGAGGGAGATCTGCCCCTGGTGAGAATGGTGCTATGAATTGCCCACTCTCCCAGAGATTATTTGGTCACACAATCCCTGGATTTGTTTGCTGGGGCAGTAGACAGCAGAAAAGAAGTCAAAATAATTTTGTGTATATTACTT
>NW_005054324.1:3274159-3321535 GCF_000277835.1 Geospiza fortis
TCCCTACAAGATAGAATGTTAAGTAATTTTCAAGTTATTTAAAGATTTGAAGTTACACTGCTACTAGTGTTTTAACTGCTGTGTATTGACTGCGTGGGAGACAGGCTGATTCTTCTCTGCAGCAGCAGAGTGCATGGGAAGATTTGTATTTTTGTCATATTGAACTAGTCCCTCACATACAGCTATACATCCCATGCTACATATTGCACAGAAAAAGTTGTTCAGCAGCTATCTAGATCTTGTTTTACACAGAAGTATATGAAACTCAAAAACCCCACTGTTCTTTCAGGAGCAGTGTAAAGGGAAACTGTATCAACAGTAATGGTTCATAGTACACACATGTATATGTGCTGATATGTATCTTTCCATATCCTCATGAAATTCTAGGTTTTTTCTAGGAAGTCACAATCAATACAAACAACAAATTCCTATGTTACAGCCCCTGTGAGAACATGCCAACTTTTTACATATGACAAGTTATTATGCCATAGAGAAGCTCTGTCTCAGTTCCTAGACTCTCCAATGACTCAGAGTATCTATGCTGGAACCTCAGGAGCTCAGCTTTTTCTGAAAGTTGAAATTAAACCTAAAACTGACACAGCCTAAACCTCTAAGGAGTTTTCAAAATGTTCTTGGTCTTTATTTTCTCTGCTTTCAGAATGTTTTGATAAATGTCCTCTCACATAGGCGTCCTTCAGGATCCTCTCCACACTGAGCACACCTAAAGTAGATATTATCCAAACAAATGCAAAAGTAGTATTATTTAATATGCCTAAGGCTGCCTATATAGATATATATCATTCATCAGGGACTCATCCATAGATGTTTTATATTTCCCTTGCCTTGAGAACTTTCAAATCTACAGATCCCAGCTCCAAGAAAAGGGCCATGAGACTACTATCTGCTTTCATCCTTTTTTTATTTGAACCTAGATTATTAAAGAAAAAAATATGTAAATTTCAGAATGAGAGAAGATAGGGAATCAAATTCTGTACAGTTTGCTTCATATAAAGAAATTCAATAAATCAGAGAAACATGCAAGACTATTTAAGGAATTTCGATGTTGAAAATTCATTAGTATATGTAAAAATCATACTCCCATTAATTATGTAACTGTCTTAGATGCCCTTTTAGAGCAGCAGAGATGCTGATTACTGTCATGTATTTTTTCTCTTTCATATTGTACATACTACAAAAATTCACTATAGAAATTATTATTAAATCATATGCTAATATGCTGAATGAGCACAAAACTATTAATGGCACATAATTTGCAGTGTACATGTCCACTGGAGTATTTAGCAATCCATGCAGATCTTATAGTATGCCCTATGTGCTTTGATTTTCTCTGTTAGATGATTGAAAAATATTCATTAAGAGATTTCTCTAATGAGCTGCGTTCAAGCATAAAATAGGCCATTCCTTTTATAATTTAAGTGTGGTTTTTGGAATATAAATATCCTCCAATTCCCTATAGGTACCAACTTCAAATAGGGGTTTTGTCTTAACACAGATTTCAGGATCTTTGAAGGGTCTTTGAAGTTTATAATTGGGTGCAAGCTGAAATGTGGTGTCATTCACTCAAACATTGGCATTTGCACTGCTTATGTTTGATAGAAAATATACACTTTTTGAGATATATCACCAAATTCCTTTGTATAAATACTGTAGAAAGCCAAGAGAATATTCACATTATAAAATCAGTACAACACCACATGACCCTCTGGTCAGTTAATCCTTGATCCCATTCATGGAGTTACATCAGACTTACCCTTTTTGTTTTCCATTAAGTTATTAGAGAGAAAGCTTTTTTGTGCTTTAATTTATTCTGTTTTCATTTGCAAGGCACTGAGAATGCTTGAGCAGTGGCAGCTTTTAAGAATATACATAAAGGCCAAATATGATGAAAACCAAAATAGTGTTTTCCCACCTACAAGGTGAAAAGCACAGAGTGAAACTGCCCTTTGTGCAAACATTTTGCTGTTGTGCCTGTCTGAAGACTGTTAAAAACAGGAGCCATGTCCTGAGAGTGTAGCAGGTCTGAACTTGTGGCCTCCTGGGGAGGTAAGCCTAGCTGAGGACATCACTTGTCAGAAGTGGCATTTCTGAGCTGGATGAGCTCACTGTGATTAGTTGGCCCTTGCAGAGCTGCACAGTGGCAGACCAGGAGCATTCTGCTTCAGTGAAGTTAAATAGCTAGTTAAGTGATGAAGTGAGGGTACTGTAGCTCCTTTCCTTTGCTATTTCCTCTTCAGTCATGAACAATTCCGAGCTGATGCTAAATTGAAAACTCACTTTGGCTTCAAGCTTCACCACAGATATTCAAGTAGATTTCAAGCTGTATTTTTGCACTCATCACTGCTTCAGCTTTCTTAAATAGAATCAAAGGAGCCTTCACATTTTGGCAAATTAAAAAGAAAATAAAAATCCAGCCAAACAAAAGCCAGGCACAAGGACTGGACTTTGGCACAGAAGTTCGGCACATATGACACTGGGTGATTGTGCATTATAAGCAAAAAACCAAAACCAGAACCAACACCACTTTGTAACCTGCTGTGCCTATCAGCGATAAGCACAGACCAGGGGTCCCATCAGAAACAGACTGTAATTTTGAAAGGAGTGGAAGATAGAGACATTGTCCACTCCAGCTACCAAGACACCTAACAGAGCTAAAGGGAGTCTGGTTTCAGAATGAGGATTGTTCTTGAGGGACAAGCACATAAGAGCTCTGCTCCCATAGGAGTACTCCGAGCATGAGGCTACCATTGCATTTCTTCATGCGTCATCTTCTTTTGGCTCTGTGATCACTGGCCCCCAGGTGCACATTCTCAGCCTTCTGAAAAATGGATGCATGAGTTCAAACTACTCTTCAGCTCAGAAATCAGAGTAAGATTTCTTCCTTCTCAGGCAAGCACACGAGAAGATAGACCTTATGGTAAAGGATAAAACTGCTGTCACCAAATTCAAGTGAGCAATGATTCCAGGTAGCCATCCAAATGAGAAAGGAAAAAACCCACGTTTCTATAGTACATGCAAGGTATCAAGATGATTGAAGTCTAGTATCAAGCTCGGTAACTTTCTTCTTTTTCTCAGCCAAGAGACTCTGGGGGCACTGAATGTACTGTCACATCATAATTTAATCATGCTTCCTTTTCCTTTCCTGAAAAGTCATTTTGGAGGATGTCATCTGTGCTAAATGCTACACAATCAAAACCCCATTAGTGATACTGTCAAAATGAAATTCATTAAACTTCCAACCAAATGTAGGCAATTGTTCTTCAATGTCACTGGTGTGGTCAAAATACTTTTTCAATTAATTTTCACTAAGGAAAAATTTCAGGGTTAGGATTGAGCGGTAATTTATCCTCCTGTAAGTCATATTTGTTTTTTCATTGCCTCAGTTTTATTGCAAAGGTTCAAAGACATAGTTTTCAATTGCTGTAAAGTGGCAGTCTGTTCACTGAGACATATGAACACATCAGGCAATTAGGCTAATCTTGACAGGCATAAATCATCTGTGCCTTGAAACCTGAAATCAGTATGAAAGCTTACTTCTAGGACCAGAATTCAGAGAGACAAAACAGCCATTTTTCATTGTGATAACCAGCTCATTTCCTTTTGGAGACACTTTTGATGACTGCCTTCTATTTTTCTCACATCACAGAAAACAAGCATGAATTCAGTGCCCCTACCTTAATAAAACTGACAGCCTGACTAATCCACAGCCATTCCCAGGATAACAAGCAATTTTAAAGATGTCATGCTCTGCAATAAATACCATAGTGTCTGAAGTTCTGCTTGTCCTTTAATTCTCATCACTCAGCCAGGGCTTTCCAGTTGCTTCTTACAGTCCTGTGTGGTTTACCAACATCCACCATTCATTGTGAAAAATTCACTGTGCTTTAGCCATTGTTCATCTTGGCACACCTTTATGCTTAGAGAATACTCCATGAATGATCCACTTGGATCCAAGCCTTTTTATGGCTGAAAAATACTGGTTAAATGGGTACTTCTAATTTAAGAGACCTAAACATTTTCAATCTTTTCCAATGCTTGAGAAACCATGCTGTAAATAATTTTCTGCAAATACCTGTTTGATAAAGAAACGGCGGCATTTGGCAGCAACATCCCATCAGCTTTATATCACAAGTCTAGATGGAGGGATAAAACTGTGTAGTGTGATTGGACAACATGCCAAAAAACGAAAGAGAAGCCTGTGTTTGAGGGTCCTTCTTAGCTGTTACACGTGTGATCAAGAGAGATATGAACTCAAGTCACTACTAAGCAACCACTGTTATTTTATATCTTGTTAGAAAGAAGTACATGCAACAAGGTTAGAAGGATTCAGTTCTCCTCTAGTTAAAAGAATTTTATGTATATGCCATGGAACCAATTGCTTGGATTTAATACATGAAGAGTAAGTAAAACTAATGTGTAAAAAGATGGCTGGAAGTAAAAGTAGAGGAAACTGGGATGTAATATTCACAAAATTAAACTGAAGTTATAAGGGTATGGAAATTATAGGACAAAATACAGTTGCTGGTCCCTCAATGGAATGTGGTTGGCAGGCACCACAATGATTCCCCACACAACCATAAGCACCTGCCAAGGGAAATGGAATGGACTTGAGATACCATGGCCAGGCACTGTTGAAATCCTTGTAGGGAGGGGATCTCAATGGTACATTGCAGCTGATAAACTGTGTGACACCTGTCAGCCAGGGGAAAGAGGGGAAGATGTCCTGCTGCTCCTAGCCAACAATGTGGTGAAATCCCTCTCTTCAAATGAACATGGTTCACTAAAGCCTAATGGTTACATTAACACACACCTCCATCCCAACATTACCCAACTCCAAGGTATGACCACCCCTCACCGGACATGGGCTCTATATTCTTTCTGATTGCACCTTTAAAAGTGAAGGGAGAGAATTTTACACCAATTAGTAACAGAGGTATGCATGACAAGAGTCACTCAAGCTCCTCCTAAACATAAAGAAATGGTATGAAAATAAGTCAAGAATGGGGACAAATTTAGGGAAGACTCCATTCTAACTGCTGGGATCAGTTGATGGGCTGAACCTGTCTTCCCCCATAGGGACACCTATTGGAAAATAACAATATTCTGTGCATTCTGAATACTCTTACTGGGGATTAAAATTTCTCTGTATGTTGTTTTGTATACATTTTTGCAGTCAGATAGTATCACCACCAATTATATTAATAAAGAGTGTTATTTCATAAACCATTGGTGTGGATCCCTCACAGGCACTGGCAATTGAGTACACTGCACTGGCAGCAGAGGACATAATTACGGAGGAAGACCTGACCTGCTGATGGGTCATGAAGTGGGAAGACTCACTGAAGGGTCTTCCTTCTGCTGTTGGTGCATTTCCTTGAAGAGGTCTGTCGAGCCGCCCTCTGATACAGCAGAACTGCTCAGTGAATTGTGCCCATAATGGGACACTAACAACTGGGTCAGGCACAAGGGTCTTGTCATTTCTGAGGCACTGATGGACCAATCAATTAAGGGTCAAGAAAATCTCCTCTTTTCACATGAAAATTCTCCTTTTTGATAACTTTTGATACCATAGTGAATTACTGTATGACTAAGATGTCAGATCTCTATATTTGGCTGAATAGGGTTTACACCGTTTCTGCCCCAAGCAGGAGAATCTTTTCAATTTGTTTTTGAGGCTTTCAAGTCTGAGTAATCTTACTCCAGCAATGCTTAAGTGTCTCTGGCACTTTTATATATTTTTTCTTTCTCCTCAGAACCCGAAGACAGTTCACAAGACAAGTGGTATGTGGTTGCACCTCTAAATGAATCAGCAGAATTTATTGCTTACTACAGGGAGTGTACTTAGTGCTTTTTAGTGCATAAAAGCTGTCCAAGCTCTTCTGCTCAAGCCTATGACTTGTCTGACAAGACTCACTGTGCTGCTTACTCTCTTTTGAAGACATTTTTTCATCTGCAATGAGGATAACATTCACACAGAATCATGGTATGATAAAGGTTGGAAGGCACCGCATTTACAGGTGTAAACTATCTCCTACACACCTAAGTCAGGGACAAGAGAAGGTTCTTAAAGGTATTTGAAGTCCAGTGTTTTGTTGGGACATGGGAACTTCTCCTCAGTCTCATGTAGGTGTAAAGATCTGTTGGAGGTGATGTAGTGGGTAAAGATCTTCCTGTGACAAATTCAGTGAGAGCTGGGCTTGGTAGAGTGAGTATAAATTGGGAAGTAAAGAGATTTGAGGTAAGATAAGGGATTTTCTGATCCAGATGAAGGAGGGGTTTAATGATTTGCATCTGCATATAACAATTCTATGGGCAGGAGCAGAATGCTTGGGAAAATACACGAATTTGGAATGGATACCAAGTACCTTCAGCTCCTGCAGGCTCCTTCCTTCTCACCAGCTATGGAGAATTACCAACTGATGATAATTTGCATAGGGGCTGTAGAAGGGCTTCAACTGCAGTCAGCCACACACCCTATCCATTGGACCTAACCAGTCAATGTGTCTATTGCTCCACAGAAACTGGGCAGGATTCATTGTGTCCCCCTGCTCACAGATCATAAAGGGTTCTGTTGGCCTGAAAGTGCAAACGTAGTGTTATGTGCTGCAGCTATGTGTTGTGTAGATGCTCTGTGATCTGAAATGACCTGGAAAATGCATTTTGCTTTTCAGATATGTTCTGGCATGCTCCAAAACACATACAAACAGCTTCTCTTGCAAACTGGAAGGCGTTCTGGCATGCCACTTCAAACAAGCTTATCAAAGAAATACCTGTGGTAGATAGGTCTCTGTGCAAAACACCTACAGTACAGAGAATTAAGTGATGACCATCCTCTGCATTCCCATGTACTTTATACCACCTTGGAGTTCACAGTGTTTTAGAAATTCTGAGTGGTAACATTCTAGAAAGACAGGGAAGTATTTTTCTTTACTTTGATAGATGAAGAAGCTGAAGCTCAGACTGGCCCAATGACTCACCAGTGTACCTAAGTGTATAAAACATCCCTAAAGTAAGTGAGATGAGTTAAAAAGCAAGCCCAAAAAAGAGCTTCCTATATACATATAAGGTATATCCTGCCAGTCACTTCCACCTGAAAGAATAGTTCTCCTTTTGCCCTTCATTATTGCTGTCATTCATTCTGCATTTTCTCTGTTCTAATTGTTAAATCCAGACATTTGTCAGTTTTGTTGCACATAATATTTTGCACCCGAGCAATCCTAGATGAATTCATAGCTGAATCTCATTGTAGAAAGTCTTTCAGAGGGCATCTCATAAATTCTTCTACTCTTCTATTGCAAGGAATCCAAGTACACTGATAAAACCACTTTTCTCTAGGTTTCTGGTTCTCCCATATTCTGTGTGGGATTCTCCCTAAATAGTTTACCAGTCCAGCTGTTTTCAAAGAAATGCTGTGCTAGGAATCTATTTCATTTGCAGCTTCCTGAACACCTTTGTGGCTAAGCAGAATACAAAATCTGTACCTCAAGTCGTTAAAATTTCCCATGGCAGACCAGCTCTGAAAAAGCACTTTTTTAAAGGCTAATACAATACATGTCCAGAGTTCAGCGCTGTTGCCTTCAGTCACCACATAATATGGTTGCCAAAATATGAGAAAGATATAGAACCAGAAATACTGCACAGAGATGCACTAATTAGATCATTGCTTATTCAAGAGAAGAGATCTTTCATCTCCAGGAACTCAGGCAATTAGGTGAGGTCTGTCACAGTACACCACAGGGGCAGCCAGCTGATACTAATGAGTTTTGTGCTGTAGTTGAGTAAACAACCAGTCATCACAGTCTCATTAAGGCTCTTCCATTTCCATGTTTTCTTCCCAATTGCTGGGCTCTGTGGTCTGGTAGTGTGTTAAGGCCCTGTCATTACTTGTGTCTGCATTTATTACTTCTGCTTGTTCCTCCTTCTCTCTGTCCACACTGTTTTGTCTGCAGTGTGGGGCTGGTGCTGACCCTGCCCACTCTGCCCTCACCCCATCTGTATAATTTTTTTCATGTCCTAGCACATCTTCCATTGGATGCTCTGACCTGTTTAGGTATATGCCTCCTTCTTGAGGTTAATTTAACAGCAATGAAATTTCTAGTTATAGAGAATAACTCTATCCATTTTGTTCAGGATAGCAGCTGTCACAACTGGATGTGTTTTAGTCTATTTTATAATTATCATTTATAATAAAATATCAAAATTTTAAGTTACACTGACAGTGATGTAGGTTCAAACTATTCAAATACTGCAACATAACTAATTTTCATTATACCTCTTGAATATATTTTTAAATATATAAATTATTTATTTATCAAAATATCAATAAAAGTATCTGCACATAAGAAATAACTGAAGTCTGAATATGAATCAGCTTTGACATTTGAATTCATAGATTGGCTTTAAAAGTCCATACACAAAGTAATTTGTGGACACTTGGCCAGACTGTACTCCCCAGAGCATATCAACTTTATACTAGAGTCAATGAAAACAGACATGATGTGTGAGAAGCTGTAAGAGAGCAGAGCCTGAAAAGCAGAGCTTTTAGCTAGCAGTCAAAGGCCACTCAGAGACTGATGGAATCAGCCATTCTGCTGAAATTTAAGACCATGCCAAATTGGATCACTGTCACCTGTATTTTATTTCCAAAGAAACTAGACTACATTGATTACATATTTTAATTTCTTGATCAGAACATGACAACACAGCTTCCTTTGTGTAGAAAGAGATTCCATCACTTAAACAGAGGTAGCTATTGTCATTTGAGATGCACTGGCTACCAGCTGCTGCTCCAGATAGGACTCCTACAGCTCTGTGTGCAATTAATATTACATAGGCAAATAGATATAGTTACCAATAGATGCATCAGATGCTTGTATCTAGGTGACTAAATCCCAGCACCAGTGATTGTCAATGAGTGGGTTTTAATGCCTGGATACATTTCAGCATCAGGATTAAGATCTTTAGACTTATCTTGCAATTAAAGATAAATACAAATTTCTGTGGGTTTTGATCCTTGAACTTATCCCATAGCGTCTTTCTTAGAATATATTTTCTCCACCTTTTAAATGTACTGTTCACTCTGGTGCTTCTTGAGCTGTAGTACATAATATTCCATTGCTTCTAATCAAGAAAATGTTATTTTCACAAACAGGCATCTATAATTTCTCTCTTTGGAGACTTCTTTTGTGATTGCTTACCTTAAAAAAAAAATCCAAATTAATACACTTATTCCAAGAAGAAAGGGTTTTGGAACTATATAATGCCAGGAAAATGTGCTCTCATGAGAATAAGATCTGTGCTTAGACTTCAACTGAATTCGGCTGTCCTGAAAATACGTATTTTTTATTCTTTTTTTTGTATAAAGAGATAGATATAGAGGTATAGATGTGTATGTGCATCCTATCTCGAACCAGGGTAAATTTAAGATGAACTCAAAGCCTTAGCAATTTGCAGTTGGTTATATGAAACAAGTTTTTCTTGTCAAATTCTTTTCTTTCCCAACCTTTTCTTGCAGTAACCTAACCCTTTTCAAACAGAAGCCTGCCAGACCACAGACTTTGTTGTCACTGAGAGAACCCTGGGGTATCACTGAACAGGCACGAAGAACACAACAGTGCCCAAGAAGTAAAGTATGCTTATTTAAGCATATTTAAGCAGCAGAACCTGTCTCTTCTCTTGGCTTGAACATATTTCACAATAAGTGCAGAAAAACTTGAAAGGGTGGGAAAAGAAAATATTATCTGTTTTAATGCCCTCTGAAATGTTAATTTGCTATGAAATTAACATAAAGGTGAACAGAGATACTCACAAACTGCATGTAAAAAGTGCTGAGCCACCAAAGTTTTAAAAAAGAGAAGGTTTTTGATTATATGTATTTTTTAAATGAAGTATGATCCTCATGAAGTGTAATTATTAACTTGGAATGCAGATTCAGCTTGTCACTTAAGTTTCTGCTTTACCAGGAGCTTTTTAAATAGCTGGAGAAGTCACCCAGGGACTAAACCCATAAAGGGGCCTTTAAATGGACCCTGAGGTTTCTGTAGCCCATGGATGCGTGCTGAATGTTGATGCAGGTCTCATTGTGGCTGCAGATGCCCAGAGGAGATTCCCGTCTCTCTCTCTCTCAAGAGATAGATTCTGGAGGATCAATTAAAACATGCCTGGGCTCGACTGACAAGTGAAACCCATTCCAAAGAGCTGAACCAGCTGATTTCTGGCATGGGAACTCACAGTCAGCTGAACCTCAGAAACCCTCTACAGTGAGAGTGTGTAACTACACACAGAAAGGGATGGGAGACTACATGGCTGTGTCGCTTCCCTCGGCCCATTTCTGCAGACACACCATCTCCATTGCAAAAAGTGTTATACTCTGTGCTCCACTCATGAGTTGGGAGTTGTCTGTGCCAGCTTTAATGGAGTACAATTGCAATGTCAGAGGCAAGCAACCCTTCTGTATGTGTTTTTCCAGAGACAGAGACCATCAATTAATTTTGACCAGATAATCAAAAACTGTTGTGGTAAAGATATAGTTTTTCCTACTGAGCAGAGCTATTGCAAAACTCACTGACCTGGAACTGAGATGGCCACATAGCTTTATTCATCCTCAGCAAAATCATGTGGGTTTAACATACCTTTTCTTAAATAGTGACCAAGAGTCGATATTCAGTTTTTTAAAATTGTTAAATATAGTTTCATTCTCATTTATGCCAGTGTGAATAACAGTATTGAAGAATCTGACCCACAAACTAATGATAAACATTTTCTCTGACATGAACACAACACATTCCTGTGTTATGTAACTTGAACTGATTTTTTTATCTCTGTTTTCCTTTGTGTTTCTTTCTTTTTTTTTTTTTCGTATAGCTTGAACGTGAAAACAAATGGGAATTACAGTCAATATGGATATTCCTAAGAGGGAGAGAAAAATTTAATGTCGTGGGCCAGCTAATACCTAAAAAATTTTCTCCTTCCATTCTTTTTCTTTTGGATATTTTTTGGTTTGCTTGTGGTTTAAAAAATGGACTCTTCTTTCTTCAGTGGAAAAGGTCATTGCACTCCTGTAATTTTCGTGCTACATTTATGAAGTGCATCCATTTTCTTCCATCCAGTCAACTTTAACCCAAGCACCAAAATTTTAAAATACAGCACTGCCTTGTGCTTATGTGGAACACAATGAGGAAAATCCAACCACACGTTGAGAATATTAATGATACAATGGCAAGAAACGTACACATTAATTAAAATAAATGTATTCAAAGATGGACATTTAGATTCTTTAGCTTACATAAAGGAAAATACTTAACCAATTCCAGTTAAGATACTGTTAAAATCATGTGGCTCCCTTAAGAGCCTTGCTCTTGCATGCAATGTTTAAATAGATATTTTTACTTTATATTGAATAGCATTTTATGATGCAACATGGAATAAAATAAACCCCACCGTCTTTATCATAGAAACAGACCTACAAAGAAAAAAGATATTTTACAGTGAATATTCCACCTATGAACATTCTTTAAAATTACTTACACTATTAGTGTAAAATTACTTACACTTACCAGCATTATAGCTGGTGCCTGAGTTTATTCTGAGGGAACTTTAGCTATACTTGGGTTTCAAAAGTGATTTCTATGTTAACCTCATTCCTAACTGTTTATAGTAGTCTGAAAAATTCTGTTTTCAGACTCAATGCCTCTGTGTTTTAACTCAAATAAATAATATAAATATTGCCTTCTTTACAATTTGTTTTATTATAATACTTACATCTCCAAGTTCATTCTTTCTCTTTTCTGACCTGAGCTGAAGTGAGTGTTTGTACTATGACCTTAAATTACATCTAATAACAAATCTTTGTGCAGCAAAACTGTAAATATATGCACTGACCTTTAAAGATCATACACAATGAATTTTAAACACACCTGCAATGTTCTGTAAGCCACAAATGAAGAGCAGCTTTTATGAATAACTGTGTGCAGTGATTGGTGCACTCCTCTGCAAAGGCAAAACCTCTATGTCTAAAGATTGTTACAATTCTTAAACTGAAAAATAATTATTTTATATATACAGAAGGGACTACTTTCTGTATTTCATGTTGTTACTCTACCTCCCATTCTGGTGACTGAAGATGCATCTTCTTGGTCACGTTCTCAGGCCTTGAGAGCAAATTGCACCATACAGATCATATCTGTGCTGTTAAATTATATTTCAATTACTCACTTCTGTTTCTTTATCTTCTAATATATCTTTCCAGAAAGCAGATTTGTCTAGAAGTGTCTATGTTCAGGGTTAACTAGTGATTTGAAAAAGAGTGTAGACCTTCAGGGATGGATGTGACACTTCTTCTCTCCACACCTTGCATACAAGCTAAAAGGTTTATGTAATAGCTCACACCAGCTCCAGCTTCCTGTTTGACTTAGCCTGCATATTGCCTGGAGCAAGGATTAAGATCCTGAATCATCTTTTACCCCCCACTCTCAGACCTGAGTAAATCTTCTGTTATACCAAAAGTATAGCACCAAAGAACATTCGAATCATTATGTTCCCCTTTCCCAGTTTTTGCCAACTGTTAATTATCAATGATGTTAAAAATAACTAACCATCAGTATGCAGTAAGTAATGCAGTGACATTTAAATGTGATGCTGAAGGGCCATGAATCAAATGACTTTTGACTGCTACCATGCTATAGTTATATTCTCATGTAATGTGATTTTTATAATGGGAGATAAAAAGCATTTTCTATAAAGTATAACAATTGCTGCCACTAGAACTAATGTCCAAATCTACTCAGTTACCTCTAGGGAGAGAAGGAAAACAAAGCCTGTTTCCCTAGAGTCTCTAATGGAGGTCTGATTCTGCAATTTTTACACCAACATTAATCACCTTACTCAACATATTTTCTGGTTTTATTCTTTCCTGATTGCAGTTCTGGATAACTGAGATTGGTTTGGTGTTGAAATCATAAACCAGAATTTATACTTTTCTGCCAGAATAACTCAGAAGTGTTAACTATCAAAGTCTACCAGCAGATTTTCATGGCTCAGTGTTACCATCACACAAAATTTCAGCTTAGGAACATATTAGTCTTAAACATAAGTCATGAATGCTCTTAAGCTTTCCTGGTATGAAGAGAATAAAGCTTTTTTCTATTCCTTATCCAACACTCTGGGTTTATTCTTGACCACACAACAAAAACTGAAAGTAAGTAGATAGATTGCTTTATAGTATTCCCAAAAATAAATATGTATTCCATGTATTGGAAACATACACAGATCTATAAAAAATAATGCCACATCTATCAGACTTCTCCCACTTGGGTTGCCTTCTTTTCAACACTCATTCAATATACTTCAGTGTCCTTTGAGAAATCCAGAATCTTTCATGATTAAAGTGCAATCTACCAACGCACTCATGGCCTCTTTCTTACTCTCAAGCAAGGAATTTTATTTCTTCCCTGGATTTTCTCACCTGCTGTGACTAACTACATGAGTACAGTCTAGTGGTGTGACATAAACTTTGAATATGGAAAATTTACTAGTGCCAAACTCACCTGAAGTGAGTTTGGCAAACTCTGGCTGCGCTATAAGGGGTTTTATAAAAGCATCCTATGAATCACTTCAGTGGGAGCTGCAAAACTGAAGTAGAGAAATAAACTAAATTTACTTAGTTCATGCTGCATGAGGATGATTTTGAATATAACAGTAGACATAAATTTGTGTTGTAAGAATTCATGTCCCTTCCCTGCTGTCCAGTATTCCTCTGTCAGTGTTAATTCTCCTCTTCTTCACCACTTTTCACTTATGCTAGTTATCAATGGCAGCTGTTCTGCCCTTGGAGAAATCCAGCAGTCTCAGATGCTGATTTGTTCCAGAACAGTTGGAGAAAAATATTTTTCTTTTTAATTCCTCTATCTCAGGCCAAAGTGTTTTCTTTCACCTGTATCACCAACCCTTTGGATACCATTCTTGTACATAAGCAGAAAAAATCCCCATATTCAAGCCAAGGTTCAGTCTGGACATGGCACAAATGGGTAGTCACAAGTTCACATCAATGTTATAATCTGCATTTAGGCACATTCAACAGGTTCTTATGTGTAAATTAGCATATGATTGCAGTTTTCACATATCTTAACCCAGTAGTTTCTGCTGAGTAATTTGATAATAGGTGTTTTCATTACAATAAACATAGACACTGTTTGTTTTCCTATTTATTGCAAGATTTACCACAAGACCTTTTGAGAACCACATTCCATTTATTGCTTTTAGAAACAGCAAGGAAGTGTAGCCCTGTTACATGCTTTTCCAAAAGTTTTCACAATACACCAAAATTCATACTAACACCTTTGCTATCAACCACCACTATATGCTTTTTCATATACATAAACCTTTTCTTTTTCTATGATAGACAACCCTTTCTTTTAAGAAATTATTTATGTGAAATTCTGTGCTGGTTTTAGAATATCAGTTAAAAATAATTTGCTTTTGCAGATGATAGCAGTCATTTATTTCTTTCAAAGACGACCGATGAATACTTAAATATATTTCACATTCCCAAAATGTGTACCTTTTCTCCTATTTAAGTCAATGGGATAAATTTTTTTTTTGCCTTTTTCTTTAATATTTTCACATAGTAAGAGATCAGTTAAGGTTGGAAAGGGTGTCTGGAGGTCATTTGGTCCAACCTCTCTGTTCAAACAGGGTCACCTAGAGCAGGTTGCCCAGGGCTTTGTCAAGATGACTTTTGAATATCTCCAAGGAGGGAGACTCTACAACCTCCCTGGGCAACCTGTGCCCTAGGCTCAGTCATGGAGCACTGGATGCACAACTCCTTTTTTGCAAAGTTGCTTTCCAGCCAGGACCTTCAGCATGTGCTGGTGCCTGAGTTTATTCTGAGGGAACTGAGACTCCACTGCCCATGTGTCAGCATGAGGTCACAGGCAGAACGCAGACATGGCTGTGTGTTTCTAGCTCATTATAGATTCATTTTAAAAGTATGAATTCTTTTTCTTCATTTCAGTCTACCATGGTTCAAAAATTTTCTGCTAACAGCAAATAAGAATTGCAATAGGTGACTTTGCCACCATATTGTATCGAATTGTTTGCTGCATTATAATTACTTCACATTTTAGACAGCAAATTCTTCATAGGTATTATAGCATTACAGTTGAATTGCTCAGGGAGTCAGCTGTGAGCAATGGAAAAATCATAAAAATAACAGGGTTTCATGTATTTACATTTATATGTCAAAAAGCAACAGTCTCCCTTTCAGAAAATATATGTTGACTTCTTATTGGCCCCTCTATTGATGTTACTGAAAAAAATGTAGTGGGAGATTTTAAAGGGGTTTTCTTGATGCTCTTACTTCATCTTCCACATTGTTATATTCTACTTCAAAACTGAATATCTGTTAAAAAATAATATCTGTTAAACAGAAAACAGAATATGTGTTAAAAATAATTTGCTTTTGCAGATGATAACAGTCATTTATTTCTTTTACATGGGACCGATGAATACTTGAATATATTTCACATTCCCAAAATGTGTACCTTTTCTCCTATTTAAGTCAAGGGGCTAAATATTTTTTCGCCTTTTTCTTTAATATTTTCACATAGTAAGAGATCAGTTAAGGTTGGAAAGAACAGAAGATATGCCTATATTAAGGAAATACAATTTCATTGACAGGAAGGACTTAGAGCATCATATGTAGTAGTTTTATACTAAAAGGTAATTAGAGGCAGGTTGATAACTGTCATTTAACATCTATTTTCTTTTTTTAGTAGACATTTCTATTCTGTATGATGAAAGGCAGTCCAGCTATTAGAAACACAATACAAAAATAGGTCAGCAGTGGATTACTGTGATGCTGTGGAGAGCAGGGTTTTGCAAATGTCAGTCTCTATGGGTCCAGGAAGGTAGCATGAGAGTGATACACAGATTTTCCCAGTTCAGTGTTTTATAGTAAACATACCCCAGAAACAGCAGCAATTAATCTGAGTGACTAAAGTCTACATGAATGTAATGTAATGGCAGCTTCCTTCCCTGTTGTCTTTCACTGGTTTTGGCTGAATCCAGGGGTGCAAGAATGGAACAAAGATGTACATGCACTATTATGCATATTCATTAAAAATGTTAGATTCAAGATGCTTTGTCTAATTTTTCTTTCATTTATTTCCCACTGGATGTAGTTTCAAACAAGAATGATCAGTTAAACAATGGATTTCTAATGAAGTATTAGCAAATACGTGTATGTTTTTCTCCTTGTGATTAAAGCTATTTCTATGTTTTACTCATCCAGCTTGGGCAAGAAAAGAACATCACGTGATAAGCATGTTCTAGCACTGCTCAGATTTAGCATATTCCTGCCAGCAGTCTACATATAAAAATTATTTACAAAATGTATCTGATGAATAAATTTGAATTGCAAAACGCTTTCATTTTTAAATTTAAAATAGAAAAAAGCCTCATAAATAATTTTTGGGTGATTTGTCTATGAGAAAAACTAAAATAACCAAACTATTAACTGAGGAGTACCTACTTAGATTTATCTAAGATATTTTTATAAGTAATTCTCAATAGGAACGCAGTTCATGTTTTGTAGATATCACAGTCAGACACTGGAAAAAGTCAGATAGTTTCAGATAGTCAAAAGATGGCATTGATTGGTTTCCTAGTGAAGTACAAGTGCGTAAATAAAACTAAAGTCTTTTTGCACTGTTTTAGTTACTTATGACTTTGCTATGAGGATAATTTTTAAAGTCAATGTTTGTATTAAAAGGTGAAAAATTACTTAAAAGGTCTGGTGGGAGGACAGGGTTAAAATTGGTAGGTTTGGTGAAGAGGAAGGAATAGTTTTGCTCAAAGTGACATTGCAGCTGAGAATGCTAAAAATGTTGGTGTGGGAAAACTGCATTTCTTATGCCTCCTGTTTGGAGGAGAAAAGTTCCTGTGGAGAGGTAACACACTCTCCCAGGACACGTGTGAAGCCTTTTGCTGTGGTGAGGCGGCAGCGAGCCCCCCATGCTGCTCACTAGGAGGAGCTGAGGGGAATGGAACTCGTGTCCCCCTGTGTGGTTCAGCCACATGAAAAAGGTAATGAAATAAATCTGAAATCTGCTCTTTGGCTGTGGTTTGATGGTTGCCCTCAGTTACCTCTATGTGTTGAGACATACAAGATCTTTTCCTACAAGACCATTGCTTTGCTTCTGAAAGCCCAAGCAGGCTATACTGATAAACAGCACATCCATAACTTGCCCAAGCAATTTTCTTGTTTTGCTACTCTAGGATGATCAACAAGTTTTCCTGGGTTGGGCTGGCTGTGTCTCAGCATGTATTGTATAAGTCTTACATAATGTGCCTGATTGATTCTTTTCCTCCAACATGCAAATCTCACAATACCACACGATAAACCAGCTGATCAAAATTAGTGTTTCATGTCACAACTTGTATAGCATGACATGTTGCACATGTGTATTTCTACAAAATATTTGAAACACTTTACTAGCCACTGTGAAAGAAAATATATTTCTTCTCTGAAAACTGTACCACTTTCACCTGGGATAGAGTTAATTTTCTTCTTAGTAGCTGCTGCAGTGATGTGGTTTGGATTTATATGAAGAATAATTTTAATAACACACTGAAATGTTTTGGTTGTTGCAAAGTGTTTACCCTAAGTACAGTTTCCTGTGTTCTGCTGGTGAGGAGCTGCACAAGAAGCTGGGAGGGAGCGTGGCCAGGATAGCTGACCTGAAACAGCCAAAGAGAAATTCCACACCATAAAACATCATGTCCAGTATATAAACTAGGGGGGAGTGGCCGAGGACCCACAATTTTTCCTTTTTTTACTTATCCGCCTTCTCACTGTGGGAGGAAAGGATGGTGAACAAACTGGTATTCACTCACCAACTGGGGTTAAACCATGACAAAATCCTCACCTTTCTTACTTCTGTGGAATTTATGGATAATTTTTCCAACCAGTGACAATTTATCTCTTCCTTTGTAGAAATGTCTCTCAAATCTTTTCAGAATCTGATCATATTTCAGTGCAGTTTCTGTCTTGTGTATTGCCCTCCTTTCACCCAATAATATGGTCTTCCTATAAAATTCCAGCCATATCTGACACTGAATACAGGCAATATCAAGAAAGCATTTAAGTAGTGCTAGCTGCTTTTTCAAACTTTTCAGAGAATGCCAAAAATTCATTAACTCAAGTGAGCACTCACACAGAAATGTTCATTCATTTTCAGTATTCAGGAAAAAATCCAGTAATATACTTTACTCTATGCATGTACACTTCAGAACACTTCCACACTTGGGAAAGGAGTTACACCAGGGTAACCTCTCTGGTCCATATGTTCTCTTAGCTGAGGCCTTTTATTTTTTCACAGTGTCTCCCAGCATTCATGTATTCATTGGCCTCAATTATTTGAAAACTTCCAAGAAGAAATTGAGAGTTAAGTCTCCTAATTTCAGATATTTAAATATTACATGTGCAATGCAATGGCACATGTATAGCACACACGTAGACATGTTATCAATGACTGAATGAATGCCATCTGTAATATTTAAATATTAAGTATCACAAAAATAAATACTTTAATATTTTAAAGATGCACTATAAACATATATAGACATGTAATCCATATTCCTCTGTAGAGACCACTGAGTGAGTCTAAACAGAACTCCAGCTGCGCAACTGATATCTGATAACTGATTTGTGCAACTGATATCTTAGGACAGTTTGTTGTCAATATAGAAATACACTATCTGTCTTATTGCTGCAAATTTCACTGCGTTACTCTTTAAAAATGTGATAAATGGCTTCTGAAAATGAAGATTTGTCTCCATTAAATAGAAGCTTAGTCTAAACAAACTTCTGTTAGCTCTGATTGTCAGAATCTTAGAGGTCAAATAATTTGCTCAAACTTCCATGCCTAGGGCCATTTGAGACTCTGGTATGTATGAGAGTCAATGTGCATAATTAGTGTTTCATGTCACAACTTGTATAGCATGACATGTTGCACATGTGTATTTCTACAAAATATTTGAAACACTTTACTAGCCACTGTGAAAGAAAATATATTTCTTCTCTGAAAACTGTACCACTTTCACCTGGGATAGAGTTAATTTTCTTCTTAGTAGCTGCTGCAGTGATGTGGTTTGGATTTATATGAAGAATAATTTTAATAACACACTGAAATGTTTTGGTTGTTGCAAAGTGTTTACCCTAAGTACAGTTTCCTGTGTTCTGCTGGTGAGGAGCTGCACAAGAAGCTGGGAGGGAGCGTGGCCAGGATAGCTGACCTGAAACAGCCAAAGAGAAATTCCACACCATAAAACATCATGTCCAGTATATAAACTAGGGGGGAGTGGCCGAGGACCCACAATTTTTCCTTTTTTTACTTATCCGCCTTCTCACTGTGGGAGGAAAGGATGGTGAACAAACTGGTATTCACTCACCAACTGGGGTTAAACCATGACAAAATCCTCACCTTTCTTACTTCTGTGGAATTTATGGATAATTTTTCCAACCAGTGACAATTTATCTCTTCCTTTGTAGAAATGTCTCTCAAATCTTTTCAGAATCTGATCATATTTCAGTGCAGTTTCTGTCTTGTGTATTGCCCTCCTTTCACCCAATAATATGGTCTTCCTATAAAATTACAGCCATATCTGACACTGAATACAGGCAATATCAAGAAAGCATTTAAGTAGTGCTAGCTGCTTTTTCAAACTTTTCAGAGAATGCCAAAAATTCATTAACTCAAGTGAGCACTCACACAGAAATGTTCATTCATTTTCAGTATTCAGGAAAAAATCCAGTAATATACTTTACTCTATGCGTGTACACTTCAGAACACTTCCACACTTGGGAAAGGAGTTACACCAGGGTAACCTCTCTGGTCCATATGTTCTCTTAGCTGAGGCCTTTTATTTTTTCACAGTGTCTCCCAGCATTCATGTATTCATTGGCCTCAATTATTTGAAAACTTCCAAGAAGAAATTGAGAGTTAAGTCTCCTAATTTCAGATATTTAAATATTACATGTGCAATGCAATGGCACATGTATAGCACACACGTAGACATGTTATCAATGACTGAATGAATGCCATCTGTAATATTTAAATATTAAGTATCACAAAAATAAATACTTTAATATTTTAAAGATGCACTATAAACATATATAGACATGTAATCCATATTCCTCTGTAGAGACCACTGAGTGAGTCTAAACAGAACTCCAGCTGTGCAACTGATATCTGATAACTGATTTGTGCAACTGATATCTTAGGACAGTTTGTTGTCAATATAGAAATACACTATCTGTCTTATTGGTGCCTATTTCACTGCATTACTCTTTAAAAATGTGATAAATGGCTTCTGAAAATGAAGATTTGTCTCCATTAAATAGAAGCTTAGTCTAAACAAACTTCTGTTAGCTCTGATTGTCAGAATCTTAGAGGTCAAATAATTTGCTCAAACTTCCATGCCTAGGGCCATTTGAGACTCTGGTATGTATGAGAGTCAATGTGCATAGCTTGGCAGATGGGGCACAGGATCTATGGGAAACTTCCTGCAGCTGCATCTGGGAGCCAGGCAGGGCATCTTTGGGCAGCTCAGATGGCACAGCATCCCCATGTGGAGACAGCAGAACCAAGATCTCAACTTTTTTTTACATATCTATAAATATGTGACAAGAACTCATCCTATCTGTGATTGCTGATTTGAGTCCATCACTTAGTTTGACATAGTTTTTTGTTATCTAACACTTGCGCAGGGTAAAACTATTGACTTAGCACACTAAATTGACTGACTGTGAGATTGTAGGACCTTGATGAAACCTGTGGCAACCTGGACATCATCATGGTCTAATGCTGTAAGCTACTTGTGAAACCTGTGGCAACCTGGACATCATGGTCTAATGCTGTAAGCTACTTGCATCCTCTCAGAAAAGAAAAAAATCCTTACTGGAAAAAAATCCTGGTGTGGTTACCATTAAAACCACTAAAACTTCTATTGGATATCTTTAGTGTGTAGCACCTATATCTGAAGACTGCTACTACAAGGAGAAAAATTTTGACCTTCTTTTTCCTCCCTTTTTAGGGGAGGCAGGGGTGGGTGTGTGTCTGTGGGTGTGCATGGGCATGCTGGTTTGTTTGGTTTTGTTTTCATTTTTGTTTTTTAATTAAGCAAGATTGATTTCCTTTTCAATTTTCAGATGTCTCAAACTGGAGTGTAAGGAGGAACAGAGGAATAGAAATTGATGTGGGCTTATTGGGCCTGCCTGAAGCCAGCATTTGTTGCAATGATGAAGTATATGTATTGACATATATGAAGAAGAGTAGAAGGCAGATCTGTGAGCATACATGTGGATCTTCATTTTGAAATGCACCACACAAGAAAAGGGCTGCTGCACTGCCTCAGGGGAAAAAAAAGTTCAGCTGAGCATTGCGTGGATCCTCTTGCTTTTTCAGGAATAAACCCTGAATGGTTTGCACAACATCTGAATAAAATTCATAGTCACAGGTCCCCCTAATTACCACTCCTGTTAATTGTCATTATCTTCTCCCTTCTCTGTCTCTCACACCTTCTCATCTCACTGCCTACACTTTTAGCTCTGAAAAAGAACAAATAAAAATCTGTAACCATGTTAGCAGAACCAGAACTTATCATCAAGTTGAATAAAGAAAAAAATCATCTCCTTGATGTCATTGCATGTGTAGTTATTCTCATGTGCAGTGAAGAGCAAGAAGAAGTAACAGTGCTGGACACTTTACATTTGGAAAGCGCTTTGTTAGTTTTCACATAGGTTACATCTCATGTGATTTGGTGGAATTACTTTCCCCTCTTCCCTTTCCATTTTGGATAGGAGTGGAGATTTAAACATTATAAAACATACATGCTGCAGCAAGTGGGTTAGAGGAATTCTCTGGTTTTAGGGGTTCAACCAACAGTTTTCTCCAATTAATTTTCAAAGCTTTTCAGCAACCATTGCTGGCTTCTAAATTCTTCTTTACCCTGCCCAGCATGTAAAACATGCAATATATGTAGACACAAATATACTCACATTACCTCTCATCTCAGCTGAATGAGTCTTATGCCAGTGATTTTGGTGGAGTCATCCTTGTTTCAGGCCAGTGGATAGAAATCAAGCCTTTGTATGCAGGATATTTGATCAAAAATCCATATATGAGAGAAGAGGGCAATGCATTAACAGTGGATAGCTTTCTAATGCTTTTGCCTTCCCATTAATTGCACTGACAGCAAAGCTGATGAACATTTTGTTCAGGTACACCTGTGGCAAGGCTGGAAACTCTGGGGTAGGTAGAAATAGAGCTCTGATATAAGACCTGGCCCAGCTATTTCATCCCACAAATTTGAGTTACAGTCCTCAGCACAGAGATTAAAACCAAAATGTTTTTATTTTGGTGCTTAATCATAATTTACTGGGTTTACCCATTAACATAATTTTCTTGCCCATATTCATAAAGGATTTTCCTGATTCCCTGGTATTCTTCTTACTAAAGTTACTTTTTCTTCCCCTCAGTCTCTCTGCTCTGTTGTTTATTTTAATATAAAATAAGAGTAAAATATTGCTTTTGTAAAAAGGCATCTCTAGGATGTATGTTAGTTATCTTTTCTATAGTTACATTGCTTTACTAGCGCTAAAATTGCTTTACTATTTGCTTTACTATTTGCTAAACTTAATACACACATTCATCTTATCAGCATCTTTATACTCAAAGCTTTTTTAGAGTGGCAAGGACCTCAATTTTCAAACAGAAGACAGATTTTCATGTCATTGCTTATCACTTCTGCTTACTGACCTCTTACCTGAAGCCTCCATTTAACTAAACACCATGAAACACTCTTAATGTTAAATGGAAATTCTAGTGCCTTCAAGAAAGTTTTACCTGTGCAGAGCATCTGAAATAGGTCATCTAAATTATTTTCTAAAGCTCTGTTTCCAAAGAGTCTGTTTTTTGCACCACTACTTTAAAAATAATCTATTTTTAACATTAAAGTTACCTGCTACTATGCTGAAGTCCCGGGCTCTTTAAGAAATCAGATTTGTTATCTATAAACAGATTTAGGGTGCCAAATTTGGCACAAGAGAGTTCTAGCCCACCAAGACAGTTTCTCAACCCAGCCAATTTCTAGTCTGCAGTGGGGGTAGCAGTTTTCCCTGAAATCACTCACCAAAATGACCAGTGAGCCACCAGGATCATTTAATTCAATTTTGGTGCATATCCATGAGACAATTTAATAGCTTTTCTAGCACAGAAGGGGAAATACCACCAACATTTGCAGAAACCCAGAGGCTATGTGGCTTTTGGAGTAGCAGGGAGAAGTTAAATAGACTGGGAGCTGGCTGTAGGAAGAGAGATTGGTTCTTGGATATTGGGATGAAAGGCTCAGAGCTGGCACGAGAAACTATATGTTTCTGGCAGAGAAGTCTATAAGAGGCATGAAAGAGCCTTGTGGGTGGCCCACTAAAAAGGGGGGTTACAGCTGGGTCTGAAGAAGGCTGGCAGAAGACAGTTCCTGGCTGTTAAATTTGCCAGCCTGTGTATGCTTGCAGCAAGGCAATGACCTACAGGGAGTTGTCTGGACAAATTCCACATCTATACCCAGCAGGCACTGGGATGTCTTTAGGACTGAATGAAGCATGATGATCTTACATTGGTTGCTAACCATTTGTATACACAGAACATGAAAAGAATTTTCCTCAGGAACAAAGGTTGGGAAAGGGTACCTTCATTACAATATGATCAAGTGAACATGGAGAATTCTTCAGAAGTGCTTATTTAATCACACCTGTAATCCTCTAGGTATTAAAATTGCACAATGACCATAAAAATAATAAAAAAGAGTGTAAGGTAATCTATTTATTTTTTGCCCTACCCTCTGTGGACTTGGAGTGCAAAACAGAATTAATCTGTTAAAAAACAAATCGACCCAAAGAGCTGTTAAAGGATTGGAAGACTTTTCATGTCCTTCCTCCTTTTTTTAGTTTGCTCATATTTATGTTAAACATGACCGTATCTTTCCAAACTTTTTATGGGCCATGTTTATAAAACTCTTTTTTTTCCTGTCTTTCTCTAGATTTTCTTCAACTCCATCTTTCTTAAAATATGATAGCCCACCTAAACATAGTACTCCAGGTAAGTCCTCACCAGTGGTAGGTACAGCAGAACAGTGACCTTCCTGACAACACAAAATGACATGGTTTTTTACAACAGCACGATATAGTTGACTCAGAACAAGCCTAATAAGCCTTCTAACTTCTAGGCCCTTTCTGGTTTGCTGCCAATCAGTTAACACTCTTTTCTGCATGAAAACACCACAAAGACTATATTGAATTTCACCTTGATTGATATTCTCTTTTTTATACCAGATGATTCTTCAGCTGCTCAAGATCTTATTCAGTGAACCTTGCCATCTTCACTCATTCAGTTTTTCATTAAAGTTCTTTCCAAACTATCTAAACTATTCATTCAAGCTATTAAAAAATATTGAAGTATACTGAGCACAGGACAGAGCCCCAGTGACTGTGACATAATAGGAAATGGTTGACAAATAGCTCTAGAGAAGATGTGTGCTTTTAGCTGTGAACCTGCCAAAACCATCATGTATACATGACTTCCTTGAGAGAAAGCGCCATATGGAAAGATCTCAAAAGCCAAAAGTCAAGACATATCCTGCTGTTGCCTCTTTTTCTGTATGCAACATGATTTTCTCTGGAGAATAAAGAAACTGCAGTGGATTAATGTTTAACTATTGGAAAAACAGTTGTCTTTTTTCTCATTTCATTGTTATTCTTTTAATACCTACAAACTGCTATTAAAAATTTGATTCTGATTCTTCCAGGTTATCAAAATGGCAGGTTTTTATAATCCCATTCTACCCTTTTCAAAACTGGAAATATCTTTGCCTTATCTTTGGATGCTATGATTTCTGGAAGAAAATCACTGCAGGTTTGGGAGTTGCTATAATACCCTTAATGAGGAACTCCCAAACTTGAGAATAACTAAAATATTCTCAGAGGGTTTTGAGCCTAGGTTTTTACATCTGTTTTTCATTTTAATTATTTTGACCATATAGAAGAACTATTTTTTTGCTCTACTTGAAATACAAAAGACTTTGAATTTCTCTGCTCATTACTTCCTTCCCTTTCCTGGTAAGGATTTAGCTCATTCTTTCATTTCACTTTCATTTACTTCTAACATATAATTAGAAGGTTTTCTTCTTGTCTGTTTTCTCATTAGTCACCTAAACTTTCACATTCTAATGTATGCTCTGAATCAGTTGGATTTTTAATAACAATTTTTAACAGTAATAATGTCTCTCAACTAGCTCAACCTCCTGGCTCAATTGCATTATTTCAGATTACTTCTACTTTTATCCATCCCCAGGGACTTCCAGCAGATTGGTCTTTGGTTGCTCGAAAGCCAATACGTTAAGCCTATTCATTTTTGATTGATGGTGTAGTTATATACTATGTGTTATCTGACTTTACTATTTAGCTTCTTGCTCAGATACTTACATGAAGGAGGTCAGGAGAACAGGAGATTCTTGTGTCATAAGCACGTGGTGTCATAGATTATGGTGATTAATCATCATAAAAATCATAAGTATACTAAAAATGAAATTCAAAAATGTGTACAGTTTTGCAACTTTCTCCTTATATGAAAAGAGAAGCTATGTTGAACATCTATTGGCACACACTGGTGAATTACTTTCATTGTAAGATAAAGTAACTTCCTGCACAGTGAACTGGTCCTCTTTCTCTTCTGTTGAGTCCCATTCCCATGAGGAAGGAGAGCTGAGTGCCTTTTGTATTCTCCTGTGCCCTGAACAGAAAGCATAAGGTCTTGCCTGGCAAAAAGGAACTGAAATAAGTAGACAGTGTATGCAATGGTGGCCTCTGGGAATGGTTTCAGGACTTTGTATTTCCTAGTTATTTTGTGCCTTTTTGTCAAAGGGTAAACAATTCAAGCTAAATTATTCAGAAGGGATTTAGGAGGTGTTTTCTTTAAGTTCTGCAGAGTACAAATGTGTGGAGAGAAAGAAAAATCAAGCATTCTGCTTTGGTTTTGTGGTTTTGTTCACTGGTTACACTGAGGTCTTTGAGGAGAAGGATTGTATAGATGTCTGGGGATGTTCCCCCCCTTCCTGAGTAGGCCTTTCATAGGAAGCCACTCCAAACCACTTCCACTGCTGGAAGAGGTCTATCTCAAGCCTAGTAAAGGAGAGAAAAGAAAAAACCCTGGCAGATGAGGAGCCATGATAAAATCTGAGGGGATTTTGCTACCAAGACCAGTATGTTAGTGATATTTCTCCAGCTAAGAGAAGACACTGAGTACTTTTCAGAAGATGGCATTATGTAAATATGTGGTGTATTTTAGCAGATCAATACCAGCACAAGGCCTCAGAGTGCAGAGTGAATTCACTTTCCTGAAAAAAATACCTTCTTACATGTAGGAGGAGGAATGTAACTCCCTAAAGGTAGAAATTGAGCTAGAAGCCATCTGCTTCTGGATGCTCACATTGACAATACAATATATGCATGCACATAGATGTTTGTCATTTAAACAAAAACTAAGTGGTAACTACTAGAGCCATGGTATGCCTCAGTACACATAATCTGCATGAAGCCAGAAAAAAACTGTTTGACCCCAATGTAGCAAAGCCTCCCCAAGGACTGTTGGAAATGCCATTTTCCAGACTTGTGCTTCTTGCAGTACATGGCAGCAGATGGCCAGCCAGCACTCTGGGATATGACTGACTGTAAAACAGTGCCTTGACTTTATTCTGCCATTTTAAGGACTCAAAATTTTAAATGTATGTATTTTGACAAAGTTGTGAGACTGATTATATGGGAGGTAAGAAACAGAAGAATAAAAGTTTTTTCTTTACAAGATATTGTGCTCTCTAGAGAGACTAAGAACCTGAGGCTTGTTTATGCTAAGTAACCTGCTGAGCCCATGTGTCTTGGTTAGGTTAAATAACACTGAATGCCCGCAGAGGGGTCACCATATTTGTTCAATATTCCCACAGTGTAGTTTGAGTAGTGAAAGAAATAGTAACCCCAGAAAGCTGTGACCCCCATGGCATACTGTCCCCAGGAGAACAGAGGCTGCCTCTTTTGAGATTGGGCATTTTTGTACTCTGGCATCCATCCATGTTGAGCATTATTCCACTTATCTGTTATTATGGATTGGGCCTAATTCTGTGTGATACAGAAGCATGTGTTTATATTTATATACTATGCGGACTGCAGTACAATTACTGTTAATAACCGATCCCAGGAAACTAATTCACTTTCAAAGCATTGTTACAGCTATTTTTATAGTGATATTTTTTCATGGTTCACAAAGTTGTAGGCGACAAGTTGCAGGCAGGCACCAGAAGTTGCGAAGGTAGTGACTTTTGATAAGTGAGGTTCAAGTGCACATCCTTGTCCTCTGTCCTCTGTCTCATCATGATCTGTGACACTTTATGTAAGATTTTGCA
The DNA here is from genome assembly GCF_000277835.1 of Geospiza fortis. NCBI lineage: Eukaryota > Metazoa > Chordata > Aves > Passeriformes > Thraupidae > Geospiza > Geospiza fortis. Next base: position 3,301,685 of record NW_005054324.1, read on the forward strand.
AGGTAAAAATCTATTTCTGTGCAGGTTTCAGCTACACAAGCGTAACAGACTAGTTTGAAACCTTCTTCACATTAACCCCATGAAAATAAAATACGGCAAGAGAATACTACTCTTCTTGGGTCTAAAATTTAGTACACACTTAAGAACCTCACTTACCTGGAGCTTGTGAACAAGGGTCCTCCAGACCCAAATTAACAGTAAATGTAAAGTACTTATGACAGGGCTCCAATACAAAACGTGGCATTGAAAAATAAAGATGAGCTTGGTACACAGGAGTGTAAATGCATTTAATTCTCTTTATGATATAACATATCACTGACTTGACATGTTGTAGCAACATTGAAAAAAATTTGAAGAATGTCAGGGATGTCCTCAAGGAAGCAATGAATTCCTAATTTGCATAAAAGGGGATAGAGGTAAGGAGAGAGGAGACCCTGCTGCTGTGCATGACTTTCGAATGTTAAGTTCTTCTCCAGAGGTCAGTGGGCAGAGATGTGAGACATGAGAGCTTGGTTGGAGATGAGTTAGACTCACATCTTGCTGTTTCATTTTTTACCTTTGACATTTTATTTCCAGCCCTGATATTAAGAATTTAAGATTTTCTTTGGCTCAAAAAAGCTTTCGTTAATTTTCCCCATCATCTTTCCAGTACTACAGTTGGGGCCAAGGGAAGCTGACAAATTTGGCTCACGTTCTGTCTCTGGAGGTAAAGTATGCAAGCATCAGCCCAATATTCCCCCCCATGAGGTGCACTCTGACATGGTGCTAAATGCTCTCAGCCAGGCTGGAAGGGTCAGCCAGGGCCTGGGAGTGCCAAGCACTCTATTGAAAAAGTTGTTCCTGGCAGACACAGAGTACACCCCTTCCTCCAGGATCAGGTAACAAAGACAGACCCCTCACAGCAGACTCCTGGGGAACCTTTCAATTCAGTCCATGGCTTCGAGGGGAAATGTAGCAGCTTCCAGCACAGGAGAGAGGGCTGAAACTAAATTAACCAAGAGAAAATGTTGGGCACTACTAATTTATGAGACTGTGTTTGAAAAAAAAATATTTACAAACACTTTCTGCAAAGTTGCTACTACTGTAAAATATGCAATAGAGGGTGTTTTCATGAGAATTAAGAAAAGAAGCAACTCTTTTAATCTAATAAATTCCAGGAAATCAGTTCTTTACTCAATCCTCTGACCTGAGATGCTGATACAGGTTTATTTTGCCTATTTTGAAAGGTACTGGAAGTTATCTAGTAGTTTTCTCACTCCAATAGACATTGCAACAATGCTGCTGTTTTTATCACTTCAGCCCATAAGGCTTCTCTCTGCATGGTCAGGCTCATGCCTCAAGAAAGTCACTGGCAAAAACTACTTGAAACTCTGCTTAAAGCCCAGACCCAGGCTTTGGAGGAGGTCATTAATGCTTAGAAGCTGGCTACCAGTGGGAAATGTTGCCATGGAGCTTTCATGGAGCTTTTATGGGGACTGCAGTCTAAAACCCAATATTCTTCTCAGAGTTAAAAGCTAAACAGGATGCGGGGAGAGTTTCTATTTTATCCTCCAAAATAGGTGACAATTGCACTGATGTTAATTTTTAGTTATTGTTGGATTCTTTCTTAGGTTGAAAACAAAATAGCAGGTGCAAAAAAGATGAATATATTGGAAGAGACACATATAAGAGTGCATATCTCCTCATGTTCCCATGCCCCTAAAAATGTTTGTATTCCACTCTAATGAGAAACCAGATGTAAAGAAGGAGGTGATTACAGGTAACTCAAGGAACTGTCAGGGTATGCAGTCCCATGTTAAGTCAGTGTTAAAACAGAAACTTGAACTCCATATTCTCTAAATGCAATGATGTGAAATGTTTTGGGATTGCCACAAATCAGATATCACTAATACTACCAAAAGGAGATTCTATTTAAGAACTTATCTGATATTTTGTGTGGTACCATGAAAAAGTGCACATTGTGCAGTAAAATAAACACGATTGCCATTCAAAGTCAGGGGGGAAAAAGGGGAACCCAGGCTACAGAAAACTGCAGAGTGCATTGAAAGCACTTTTAAGTAGAGCCTTTCAGAGATCCTAACAACTGCCAAAACAACCCAACTTCATTTGGAAGAAACAGAAAGCAACTGTGTGGAAAGAAAACCCATGGTACATAGAAGAGATTCGAGTGCAGAACATAGGGCCAGAGTGATGGTAATTCCATCTTGAAATGGTAAGTATCACAAGTGAAAAGGCCTAGCTGAAAATAATAGTGCTCCAGGTACAGGTCTTCCATAAGGTCCTAATTAAGCAAAAGAGATTGCCCAAGAGTATTAGCATCAGGAAACAGCTCCAGCAACCTGAGTACTCTGGCATGTAATTGATAAAATATTAAAGTGATGTTTTTAATCCAGCAGCAGCCCAGGTTAAGTCATGAACTTGAGAGTTAAGCATGTATTAGTGAAACATCAGAAGCTAAATTTTACCCATGAAATATACACTCACAGAGAGGTTATCATCCACGGAGCAGGACATACCTCAAAGTGGGCAGCCGTGCATGCAAAATTACCTCCTGCCTGTGAGCCCAAAGGAGCTGCTTAGATCCCTTCTGTGTCCAGTAATGGGGCCCAAAGGAGAGACAGCTTGGATACTGTGTATTGCTAAAAACTGAAAAAGGTGCACTGGAGCCTGCATAACTCACTGTAACAGAAAGGGCTCTAGCAACGCCTGTGAGGAATATAGCAGGAAAAAAAGAGAGAGAACACTGAGCTGTGGAAAATAGTTCATACCTCTCTTCTTTGAGGCTTTTTCTTACAATCCTAATTAGACATGAGCAAATAATTGACTTTTCAATTTGGTGGCTGAACCTAAAAAATACTTTCTAATGTGTTTCAGATCAACCTGAACTGATTTCTTTTGCTAACTTCTTTTGCTAACACAAAAAGCAGCATTAACAGTATTTGGTGCTCAAGCACTTCTACATTTACAAAAATTATTTTGTAGCTGCCTTTTTTTGTTGGTATTTGTTTGTTTTTTTCTCTTAATAAATGAAGGAGAATTTGACTTCTGCGAGGAATGCTCAATAAATTTTTATTTAAAAAAATTGATATTTGATCCCAAAGCTCACAAGTTACTTTGGTAGACCTAAAACATTTCCTTTCACATGAAATTCGAACATGAATGCAGGCACAATCTCCATTATTGAAAGCCTTTATTTTTTTCCCCCTAATTTCACAATATTAGAATTAATTCTGCCCTCATATAAGTGGAGCAATGTAGCTCTCACTGACACAGGGTCCTGAATCAGCAAAGAACCTGTGTGTGTCCTTAATGATAAGGAACCTGAGCAGACATTTGTATTTCTGTTTGAAAACTAGGTCAACTAAAAAAATTTTTTTGAATTAGCTAAACATCATTTCAGCAGCTTACTCTTGCACTCCCTTCCCTCTTATAACTGTGTAGTAACTTCCCTATACTTCCAAAATCTTCTCTGTCCTGTTGAGGTTCCTGTTACACACTGAAGGAGAAGTGATTGGGGGAGTCTGTAAGCTCCCACTCTGCACTGCTGACTCCTAAATGGAGAATTCCTCAGGGTGCTTCTGATCTCCAAGGTCTAGATCAATGCTTCTGCCTCAAGCTGTTTCCATGTTAGGCTCATCCCTGCCTGTCTAGAGCTCTCCCCACACTCATTATTGTGTGGATGAGATCCAGCCATATGGGCTAGATGAGACCCAAGGAAGACTCAGGTGAAGCTTACAGCTCCTGTATCTGGGTGAACCGGGATTTCTGAGCATTCCCAGAGTGCAAACCTGCAGTTTGAGGAGTTGTGGACCACTCACATCCCACCATCACCCCAGGAGTTAACTCCTTACCAAAAAGAAAAACAGGACATATGTACTAAGACAGTAATTGATTGTATGAGCAATTGAGGAAAATTTACTGAGTCACTTGGGCAAAAAGAATAAGCTGAAGAACAGGAAGAAAAAAAAGACATAAAATGAACAATTCTTTAGCAATCTTGGCTGCCTCTGGTATCAACAGTTTCCAGGACTTTCTAAGAGGGATCTTGACTGCCATACTGCTTCAACAAGTTGTCCGAATGACTATATTCTTTCAGTTTCTTTACACTTTTTCTTATTTCAGTTACTCAGGAATTGTAGCTAAAGAGAAGAGTAAAAACATTTCCCTTTATTTAGGATGTGCTGGAGGAACCTCAGTTGAGAACACTGAAGTCACAGCCAGATCCAGAGTCCTTTGTTAAAACCTGTTTTTGGAGAATCCTGTCCCCTGCTGCTGACTCTTTTATTTGCTGTTGCCTCTTTTCTGTGCTGCTGCTCTTGGCAAACTGGGCCTCCTCTCCCCTTCAGAGGGATAATCATCATATTCAGTCTGGGAAATCCCTGTTCCTGGGAAAGGGATGAGGCTGTTCTTGCTATCTGCTCTGCCAGCTCTGTGGGTAGTTCCTATTTCTCCTCTCTGTCTATTCAAGTTCAGGTATAGAAGACCTTTCTCCTAAGCAGAAATGGTCCCTGCCTAAGTACAGGTCAGTTTAAAACCACTCTAGTCTCTAAAGCTCTTGACTGAAACTACACTGACTCTTTTGGGAGATTCAACACCTAGCAAAGTTTTATCTGGGAACACATAGGTTTAAATGTCTTAATCTGAGAGTTCTAGCTTGACCTTATGAATCTATGGCTTTTTATTTCACAACAGCTTTACTCTGACAGGCAGGACAGCCCAAGCATTTAGATCCTGTGACTGAAAATACTTTGAACCTTGAATTTAGAGCCATATAGGCTTAGATCTGAAGACCAGCTAGTTTAGGTAAGCTAGGCTGACAGAATCTAGCCATTATTTCTGAATGTTATAAAAGCCAAAATTGTATATTAGAATTATAGTAAGAAGGATCAGACGAGTTTCTGTAGTGTCCATGTGCAATGATCCCAGTCTAGCTGCTGCACAGTGAGGTTCTATCAAAGGCAAAGGGTGCATTCAGCTTTCTCACACATAGTTTTTGAGAGGAGGTCCAAGAGACACCTGTCACTGATGCTTTTATTCATCCTTGCAAGTAAGGTCTGAGTCACATTCACTAGAGATTGTGTAATGACAAAAAAATTGTATCTTCCCAAGGTGTTTAATACATTTCTCCAACTTCTAGATGATCAGTCTGATAGTCTTCAATGGAAAATCAATGCACATAAAATGAATATATACACAAATGGCAGCAGCATTAAAAGAAGAAGAGTGAAAAGACTTTGAAAGAAATAGATTATATCTGACAAAAATATATGTGAGTTTTGAAAAGACATCAGGGGGCAACGAAAGTGAGGTCTTTTCTCTCTGTTCTGACTACAACTCTACTGCAAAAATTTTCCCGAACATATAATAGTCTTAGCAAAAAATCAGCTTTACAAAGCTAATCAGCTTCACCTTGAATTCCTTCAGTATGATGGCAAGAATTTTTTGCAGGTAAAGATACAAGTGAGAAAGGTAAAGACCTTTAGCATGAAAATCTGTGGCTTGTTACAAACAGACTGACATTTTTGTAGAAGCAAAGTATAATTAAGCTGCAAGATTCTTTTCCAAAACAGAAAGACCTTATTTTACAAGTGAAAATTACATAAACCAAGTGGTTCATCATGTTACCTTTGAGTTCAACTATCAGTAAATTCAACTCCCACTACCCCCTCAAAGAGTTTAAATTTGAAAAATATACAGCTGAAACCAATACACAAAAAAATGTGGTAGGGAAAAGCGTGGCAACATTACAAGGGTAAATGAAACCATGCAAATCATCAATGAAAACCAGTGTCCTAAGTCTACCCAGACAGCTACACAGGATTTGTACAGCCGCAGGCTGGTTTTGTCTTAGGCTTATCTCTGGCTGTCCAGAGCTCTCCCCACAGGGAGAGCAGGGCAGGGCAGGCTTAGCCTCATGCTGTCCCCCAGACTGGGGAGGTAACTGGTGATGTTCAAGGCCTGCAGAGAGCAGGAGCAGCACCCACACATAAGCTTGGACTGCAGGATTCCAGGTGGTGATGGCCCAGGCTAATTGCTGCCAGAAACCCCCATCCCAAGGCTGGGTCTGCAAGAAAGGATCCCCCTGGTCCAGCAGAGATCCTCTGCACTGAAGCAGTCACTGAAAAAGTTATGAGCTCTAGGCAAATAAGGTAAGGGTGACAAAAGAATGTTAAAATTTTAGTGAAAGGACATCTATGATCCAGGCAAATTGCAGAGGAGAAAGGAGCTGGGAAAAGAACTGGATAATGAGTTATAAAGAAGAGACAACTTAACTGCACAATATTAAAAGACAAACATCAACTTTAGAGGAAAAAGACGTTTTGAGGACAGGAACATTCCTGGAAGTTGTGGGTCAGTGCTGCCTGTGACAGGAAAGAAGAATCATTCTTGCTTTGAGACCTTGTTCCTGCCCCAAAGTCCTTTTCACAGCATAACAGTAGGAAAAAGTTGTTAAATGTACAAAACAGCTGCTGCTGTGCTCTCTGCTGTCTCACAGCACCCTTTGATCACCAAAATATATAAGCAGAAGCCCAGATTCATTGCTAAGCAACAGGCTGCTTAAACATACACCTGAATTCAAGTGTGTGACAAAACTCCTATCAGTAGGACAGAAGCTTGTAACTCAGTTTAAATTCACAAGAGTGTCTTGTTGAAGGGGGGTATGGAGGTGGTAATGTGCACTCTCTGCCCAGCACCTTCAATGTAAAAATGGAGGTCACACAAAGCTAAAGCAATATCAGACTTTAGCTGCTTTCTTGATTCTGCTTTTGGACTCAATGATCTTCATGATCTTTTCTAATCTAAGTGATTCCATAATTTGGTATCAGCCATTGCCATTTCATGTCTGTTAATTCATTTTTTGCAGCAATTCAAGAGTTTTCCTTGCTCATGAATTAGGAGTGGTGCAGCATGAGCAAAACATGCAAACACAACACCTGAAGGGATTGATGCATCTGATCCCATTACCACTGTCCTGGGACACCATGCACTAATCTTTCAGCGCCAGGAAGGCTTTACAGAACATTCACTCCCACACTGTAATCCTGGTTTATAGGTGTTATGGGTTTAGATTGGAAGAGACATTCCAGATAATCCAGTTCCAACCTCCCTGCCATGGAGAGGGACTCCTTCCATCATGTCACTCAGAGCCCCACCCAACCTGACCTTGAGCACCTCCAGGGATGGGGCAGCCACAACTTCTCTGGGCAAATGTTCCACTGCGTCACCAGCCTCACAGTGAAGAATGTCTTCCTAATATCTTGTCTAAACTTACTCTCTTTCGGTTTGAAACCATTCCCCCTTGTTCTATCACAACATGTCTTTCTTGTAAGCTCCCTTCAGGTAGTGGAAGGGTGCAATAGGATCATTCCAAAACCTCCTCTTCTCCTGGCTGAACAATCCCAACTCTCTCAGCTTTTTCTCATAGGAGAGGTGCTCCATCACTCTAATCATCTTCATGGCCTCCTCTGGACTTGCTCCATCAGGTCTACGTCCTTTCTGTGCTGGGGACCCCAGAGCTGAACACACTACAGTTCTTCAGGTCTCCTTCTTCTGCAAGACATGGGACACAATTTTTAGATATAAGTATAAATGTATATGGGGTTGTGTATGTGTACAAATAACATATGCCATGTATGCATGCATTTATGCATTTACACAGCTACTTACTTTTGAATAAAACAGCTGAGAAAAGGAAAATTAAAGGATCTTGCTGCTGTAGGACTTATTCTTCCTTACCCAGTATCGTCCCTACTATTTGTTACATTCAATTCTCACAACAGCATAAAAATGAGTAGGTAAGCATCTGGAAGACGAGAAGTGTGGTTCTGTTCAATCTCTCAAATGAATAAATAATTTTAGTTGATGCTGAAAATCTGCAAAGAAATTAGTTGCTATAACAGCCACTGAAACTGTGTTAGAAATTTTGGGAGAAACTGACTCATGATATAAAGGTATCACATACATTCAAAGTTATTCTCTTCATGTTTACTAAAGTCACCTAAGGAAAGGTATAAAAAACCTCAAGAGGCAGTAAAATTATGGCAGTGACAGCCAGCTGGGTTCTGTGCAAACACCTTGATGACTGGGAATGGCACCAAGGCTTTTCCAGCTCCTCTACAAGAGACAGAAAGAAGAACAAGAAATACAAAATCTCCCACAGGTGGGATCTTCTGCAGCTCACTTCAGATGTCTGTAATGTAAATGCCTATGTTTGAGGTAGCCATCCCCAGGTAATTTCACCTGGAGGCAAGACATCTTTTCATTGCCAGATCCAGGGATCAGCCTGACTCATGAGATGCAAGCTATGGGTAATTTTATAGGTTAATTGTGGCTGCAATTAATCTGGTTTAACTTTGTTGTTTTAAAGTTTGGAGATCTGTTCAGTTCACTTGAACCACACCTGTTCAGGGAGCAGTTTTGAAATTTTGCCTCATGCTTTTATTTATTGACATAATGATCATAATTATCACCCCACTTCAGTTAGCAGTGGTTTTGATGTGGCTTCTGAGGGCTCAAAGTTGAGTGTATAAGGAACAATATTCTTTTTAAAAAATGCTGATTTTGGCTTATGTAAAATTCTTCACACAAACATGAATGTCTTTCTGGAATAATCACTCTTTTCTTCTTGCAAGTAAAAGATACATCCAAGCAACCTCAACAAGAAAAAGAGTGTAGCTCTGATCAAAGCTAATCACAGTGTAGTAGAAATGTTTAATTCTTTTCCTCTACTTTCAATGCAATTCCAAAATTATGTAATACTCACTTCAACAGATCTGAAATATATTTCATCTTGATCAAAGGCAAAAAAATGCATTTTCATGTCATCATTTCAATTGTTATCCTATACTAAATATTAATGTGTATTCTATCATAAAGTTAAAAACAATTATTTGGTTTTATTAGTAGACACAGCTTAGGAATTAGCAGTTTAATCTTATCCACACAGACCATTTTCCATGTATGAATACGAAACGTCACGAGGAGATCGATTCAAATTTTTCATTTTTCAAGAATTCTGAAATGTTTGGCTCCTTATCCCATTTTATCTCTAAGAATTCCTTGAGAAATGGAAATTCAGATCAAGCCTGATGAAGTTTTATAAGGGAAAGTAATATTCAGGTTCTCTGAAATCTTCTGAAATTCAGCTACAATCAATTGGATGAATCATGAAGACTTATTCTTTCTAAAAATTGGTTGGATTTTTTAAGTTGTGTGTCTGAGGGATCCATAAAAAATCCATATGATTCAAAATTTAAAAAATGCCTTTAATAATTACTTTTACTGAAAAGCTGTAAAAATCCTGTGTGATTTGCGCAGAAATTAAGGAATTAAGGAAGAGATGATGCTTCATTCAGGTCTTCTCTCTGAATGTCTCAAAATGACTTGGAAATATAATAAATTTAAGTCTCAGAAAGATCAACCCATTATTATATTCTCAGTAATTTTAGAAAATGGGAGTGGAAAATGGGAGTTAAATGGAAGCACTCAGAACAAAGTACTTAGATGTTATCTCAGACTCCAATTATGAAGACCAAAGAGCAAAACCTTCCAGGTATTATTAGCACCACAGGAGATCTTTTTACTAAGCTCATTTAAAACACAGATTTGCACCTAAATCCCTTCTCATGAAAAACATCTCTTCTGTCTAAAATTTCCCTGAAGCATAAATGTTGAGGCACTGGTGTGCAAATGGAGCAATTAAAAGGAAGATTAAAAGAAATTTATAGAATGTATTTCCTTCATAACTACTCTTATTACTATTCTGAAGCCCCTCAGAGACTCATTTGATTTTCCCAATGGATTTTTAGTCTTTTTCTAGTATCAATATCAGTCAGGATCTCTCCCTGCAGAGTAACACATCTGTTCTCAGGGAAAAGAAGGCCAGACAGATACAGGGTTTCCTCTAAATCAAGCCAGAACTCGTTTTGCATTTTGTTTTCCCTCATGCATTCCCACAGCCATAGGAAAGACATAGCAGGTAAAGTACTCACTATGGAGAAAAAAAATTACCAAGACTATAAACTACAGTGAAGCCATGTAGTTCTCATGGAAGTCTGGTGTATTTAGATAAGCAGAACTCACTTTTACTGGGGGAAAAAAATATTGATTTAATTTTTTCCAATAATAATTTAGGACTTCGCGTTTTTTTCACTGAGAGTAACAAAATAAATAATTGCTTGTAAGATTGAAGTGTTCCCAATCAGCTTCCAGTTAGGGAATTATGCAGAAGCAAAGAATTTAGGAGGAAAAATAGCTTTATATGCCCAAAACAATGGTCTTATTTATTTGAAAATGTAATGGTTTTAATCCTCAAGGAGTTACCTGAGCTTTCACCTTTCTAAAAAGCAAGATATATGCAAGGAACCTAGAAGTGATCCTTTTTGACTTTAAAAGCTCGTTATAGCTCTCACTCTTTTAATTTGAACACCTCTGTTGCTGCTGAAAGAGCTTGGTCAATATGACCTCTACAGCTGTCTCAAATACAGCTTGCAGCTAATGGAAATAGACAACAGCTAGGATTTTACTGAGAAAACACTTTCCCAGCTGGATTAACCAATAATAAAAGGCGGCAAAACACCTTCTACCATTTTTTCTGGCCAAACCCCTACAGTCCACCTCCTACAAAAGGTTACAGTCACAGCCATACATGTTTGATTTCTCCTACTTGGGTCCAGATACTGAGACAAGGTGAAACCTTCACCTCATGTTGGGTGCAGGAACTCATGTCTGACAGGTGTAAACTTTGAGAACACCTGAGGTTCAAGACTTAGAACCTGCACTTGTGTCCCTGAACTCAAAGACCTACTGATACTGTGGGCTGTCAAATATTTGATTTGTATTCAGCAGTCTTATTTAATTGCCTTTGACTGCTTCTATATGAGCAATTGCATAGTCACTCTCCTCTTAGACAATTCAACCTGTGGTGCCTAAGGAACGCAGAAGAAAAGAGAGTTCTCCAGATGTGAACTAGCAAAAGAAAAAGAAATACAGTGAAAAAAACCAGACCATTCAGCTATATGCCCTATTCTTGGAATAGACTATAAAATGTGTGCAAAAGATTTTACAGTATTTAAGAATTAAGGAAAATATAGGAAAAGATAAACTGCAGAATAATGTACACAAATCATTCCAAGAAAACATACAGAGAAGCAAAGATCAGTTTACCATTGACACTGCTGAGCAATCCATGGCTAGAATATGGAGTGAAATCACTTTATCCCTTTCTTCTTGAATTGCAGCTCGGTTTATGTTTTAGTATATGGAGTGAAATCACTTTATCTCTTTCTTACTTCTTGAATTGCAGCTCGGTTTATGTTTGCTAATCTATTACTCTTCATGAAAAAGTTACAAGATATTGTCTTACACGTCTTGGAAATCAAAATCAATCTGTGCAGTTTGAAAATTTAGGAACATGTTTTCTGTCCAAAAGTAGCAAAGTAAGGATGGTTATCTTACTAAATTCATGGTACTTTACAAGACTTTAAAGAAACTCAGAAGAGGCATTTACCCCAAGTTGCTGGATGGAAAATTGGTCTCAACACTCTCTTGATTTCAAGACGTGACTAAATCACATTTCATGCTTTCCTATCTTCTAGATAGTTTATTTAAAACTTTCAAGAGTACGTTTGTACTTTGTTTCTAAGACCCTCAAGTTCCAAACTGCAGCTGCATGAATGCACGTGGAGTGCACCTTTTTACTGAGCTGTACTTCTGTCCCTTTGCCAGCTGTAGATGGAGCAGCAGGCAGTTTTTTCTCGAGAACTTCTATCCACTTAGGATGGGAGAAAAGAAATATCATGTTTATGATAACACAGAGAGAGTAGTAGCAATTTGCAAGGTGAAACATGACATTCAATTCAAGGCATTTGTGGGTTTGTGGATGCTGCTTAGCACCAGACCTGACAGTTTGGGCTTTGGGCAGTCTATTCAGATGACTGTATTGTTTTAGCCTTTGAAGGAAGCATACAAGGTAAGTGGCTTCATGTCCTGGACAATAACTTCCAGTTACAGTAAATGGAAGCTGAAAGTGATGTGGTTAAAGTTTACAGTGCTCATAATAAGGGCATGCCCTGTGAGACATTGAAATAAACCTCCCTCTTTCCCAATCACCAGCATGGCTACCCATCATTCTTCTGACAGGCATTGTAGCCCTTGCTCTCAGTATGCATGGCTCAGTCAGTTTCCTCATTTCAGTTCTCTGGAACAAATAATTCACACTTCCTTTTCAGAGCAAAAATCCACATAAATTTGGATTTCAGGCTACACAACCAGTGAATGAAATGAGACATAGCTTCATGATCGCCACTACTTGGCAGTGATCTTCAGAAAGTGTTTCTTCCTCCCTGTACTCCACTCCTGCATCTTGGCATCATAGAATTACCTGAGTGGAAGGGACCTCAAAGATGATCTGGTTCTAACTCTTGTGCAAGGACACATTTCACAAGATCAAGTTGCTCAGAGTGTTATCAAAAATAAGTAAAAATAAAATTCCTTAATACCAATGTAGCATTAAGAAGCAGACATTCTTTATTCTAACAGATGCACAAGGGGATATCTCCTTTGAAATATCATTCATCCTGAGTAAAGAAAGAGCTTGTGTTTATATACTGTATTTTACATACATATTAATTGATTTTCCTGGAATAAACATCAATATGATTATCATTTTCTCAAAGACCATTAAAGTATGTTCCCTCCCCTATGCTCATGAGGTCTGTCCTGGAAATCTCTTTGATAGTCCTGGGTGGTCAGTGATCCCAAAGTCATATTTGACTGCCAGGTCAACTGATAAAAATTAGGCATAACTGCTCTGGATACTCTCCAGTTCTTCTTGCTCAATGCTTAGCATCCTACAGAACATTGTGCAGATCCTTAGGCTAGTGGTTTATGAGGAATAAATGTTGTATTAATTCACCAGGTGCAAACAAGTCTTCATCTGGCAACAAGAGCTCCATCCACCCTGGCCCTGAACACTTCCAGGGATCATCCATAACATGTCTGGTTGACCTGTTTCAGTGTCTCAGCATTCTCACAATAAAGGCATTTTTTCCAAATATACAATCTAAACCTACTCTCTTTCAGTTTGAAGACATTCTCCCCCCAGCATACAGTGCTGTCACTATATGCTCTTGTAAGAGGCCCCTTTGCATCTCTCTTGTCATCTCCCTACTGGAAGACCACAATTTGGTCACCCCTAACCCCTCTCTTTTCAGAAGGGCAGAATCCCTTCCCTTGACTTGCTGTCCACACTGCTTTTGGTGCAGCCCAGGATACAGCTGGCTTCTCTCAAGGCTCCCAGTATTCCCATTAAACTTTTACAAGACATACACCTCCACATCCAGGTGCTCTACTTTTTGTCTGTTTTTACCTTTCCACTGGAATGCAAATACTCTGCTTTAAAAGATCTAATAGCGCTCCAGCTTAAGGAACTACATATTCTCTAGCCAAATTCAGAAGTTATATTTCCACAGGATTTGCAACTAGCTAGATGCTGAATTCTATGAATTACTTAAGTAAACTAACACTTCAGTATTTTATTCAAGTCTGCCTTGAGTCTTACCCTGCTGCTACAATCACACTGGTGTTCCCATGTGACTGTGTTTCTATGGATGTTACAGTGTGTTGAATTTATGACTCATCTCCATTTTAAAGATAGTCAGTATGCACACATACACAAAAATATCAAAAGGTTGTCATCACTTCACCATTTCAAATCTGGTTTATAGGCTATTTGGTGTAAAGCACAGAAGGCTTTTCTATCATAAATGGTGAATAATACTGACAACAGCTAATTTTTGAAATCTCATCAGGGTAGGAAAATTGAATCAGAAACTGCTTGCTCTTTTGGTGATGATCTAGATGTGTAGCAGGTATTGCTTATTAAGTGGTGTGAGGTATAAATGAAGGAACATCCTACTCATTCATTTATCAGATCCTGTGTCAGTGAGATAACTGCATCCCAGCATATAAACCATATTTCAGAGGGGCATGTCAGATTTGATTTAAGTTGATAGCAACTGCATGTGCAAAGTGTGTTTCAAAACTCAGATGCCATGACCCATTCCTAAATCCACTGAAGACAATGAGAAGCCCCCCTTTCCAGTGGAACAGCTGCCAAGTCCTACGGCAATTTATATTAAAATTGTACATTTCTGAACACAAAATTCCTGAAGATCAAAGAAATTTTGACATTCTATTAGTAATTTTTTCCATAAATTAAAATTGAAAACCATCAAATGTCAGAATTTTCCAATGACCACATTTACTTCCCCAAAATTCACCACATTATGTTCTGCATTTGTGGATTTATGGATCATTTTTGCTTTCATTCTCATTACAGAATGATGACTTGCATCCTGAAAATAGCTACTTGACAGAAATGGAACCATGGATATTTAGTTTCAGCATAGACACATCAGCACAGATGTCTGAAGTTAGGATGGATTACAACTTTTGTCATTCAGACATCATGAGACCTGAGACGTATCGGGCAGCATGACCCATTGCCCAGCACAGACTACAGAACATTATCCAGTGATCCTTTCCCTAACAGACAAAGATCTGATAAAAAACTGGTATTCCATCTGTTGAATAAGGTGAGAAAGTTAGGGATAGGCAAAATAATATAGAATATCATGGGTGATATAGAATCCCTTGCTCTAGAACCAAGAGAGACAACAGATCACTAACACCACTACAGTGAATAAATCTGTCTCAAGCATACCAGCAAGGGCTGAAGTTTGAGTCAGGCATCGTTTCCCTAGAAGTTTTGTTCAAGCTAACACATAAAAAAAGCTAAAAATATATACCCTCTATCTAATTATCTGGTTTAGCCTCTAGATACTGCCTTTGCCTGCTAGATTAAAGACTGATTGCATCTACTGATATATCTTTTTTTTAATATACATATGTATGTTTATATTTTTATAAGTATCTAAGTTGTATCTTGATTTTCTTTTGATCATGGAAATAAATCATGAACAATTACCTCACTCTAACATATGAACACTTCATAAACTCTTACTTTTTTGATAAGAGGTGGTAAATGTAATCTGCACTAATGTAATATCTTCACTGTGAGAAGATAAAAAATAGACTTATCATACCCTATTTGTTGCAATGGAAGTTTTAATGTTTATATTTAGCTCAACTGGTAGCAATTAAAACTCTAGAAAAAAGCCCTTAACAGGATCAAAAAGGTCTTTTTCATTTTATTCCTTCAAATGTACATCAAAGCCTCCAACTCCCTGGGTAGTGCCTTTAAGCTGCTCTATAAATATGTGCTCTGTCATCTGACAGAAAGGAACAAGGAATTTTTGGCCAAATAACAGTTGAGCTGCAATGTGAGCATTGCAGAACACAGTACTGTGGGTAAAGAGAAAGTTTTACTGTGAAGGCATCATGAAACTCAGCTGAGGCGAATCAGCTGAAGAATCCTCATCCTGGTTTTAAGAAGCTGGATGTCCAAACACATCTTTTGACTCATAGAATATGAGTATGAAAATTTAGCCCACAGCCCAAAAAAGCCTCTCACAATGTCACCTAAAAGCAGAATTGGATCATATTTCTGCCCTTAACTGTTGGAAACAGTCATATCTGTCAAGGAACAAAAAAAAATATTCTTTTTTAGATCTTTTATGGAGATCCTGTGAGAACCTCTTTTTGAACCTACCTACACCCCCTGAAAGGCTGGACTTACAATGAAGTTCAGATCTGAGAGGAAGAATTTTTGCTGGTTCTTCTACTCAAAAGGAAGAATTAATTCCATGCTGTTTGATCTTTAGATGTGGTCTCTTGAGGATTTGAGACATACTGACTTCCTTAAATACATAAGATTTATGCAAAACTTGAGTAAGGTGAAAGACAGATGTTATTCTCTAGAAGAACACCAAATAGGAGTACACATTGTCCTGGTCAGGCAGTTTGAACTTCCTGTGCATGAACGGCAATAAATAATTCTGTGCTTGACATAAGTTTTCCAAATAGCACAGAATATCTGGTGTTAAATAAGAAATAGCAAATTGTGTTCTACTACACTACACACATGTAGGAACAGATTGTTTCATCTATTAAAACAGAGGACAACTAATTGCTTGCAAAAATTAAGACATCATTTGGACACATTGCCTTCATTCCTTTTTCTTTCCAAGCTTCACCATGATATAACAATTCCTATCACCTAAGGGAAAACAGATTGTTAAAGACTAACATAACATTATTTCAGACCTCAGCAGAAGCCTAATCACACAATCAGCCTGGAGATGCCTTTCCCTTTATGGGTAAATTAGATCATGGATTTCTACACTCTTAGAGCAGCTGTATAGAACTTTGAAACTACTGGTCCTAACCAAAGTTTGCATTTATTTGAACACCATTTATGAGGTGCATACAATATCTAGATATCCAAATAGTATCTTTCTCTCTAGCAGATCAAGAGAACCACAGGCTACAGGGTCTATAACCCTTTTGTTGCAAATTGAAAGGCATCTGAGTTGAGGAAAAAAGGGCAAACTCGACTGATCTCTGGGCTCCAGACACTGGATTAGAAATATCCAACATCCTGATTTATGTATCTGTTTTCCTTACTAGCTATTCCCATGGAATTTAACTTATCACCTAAAAACTCCTAGGGGAAAGAAGACTTCCTTCTATCTGAAGAATTTTTTCTCCTTTTCAGATACTACATTGCAAATAAGAATTAGGGATTATTATCATGAGGTCTTCACTGTGTATAGATCCAATAGCAAAATGCACCCTTCAGCACAATTTAAAAGCCCAGGAAACATTGATTCCTGTAAGCTGGAAGGAATTATCATTGCTTAAGGTAAAATCTTCAGAAGTGCTTCAATTACTTAGGCTGTTGAAGTGCCATTTTTAAAAATGATATACACACTTAGAAACATAAATCCAATAGAAACCTAATGATTATTGTAGCCTAATAGTTATTTCATTGCTGGTGGGCAGCAATAACTGCTATACTTAACCTACTAAGATCTGCTATACTTAACCTAATAAGATCTGCATATGAGGCTTAGATGGTTCTTCCTTTGTAGGTTAAGTACAGTCAATTTTTTCTTACTTCCTATGTAGCAGGCAGGCAGCCTGTTATGAAGGCCTACTTGACATGTGGCAGAAGATTAAGTTATAGCAATTCACGATTAGCAAATAAAATCATGGGACCTCAGAGCTCATGAATATGTAAATTCAGCTCATGAGAGGTTTTTGACTCATAGCCTAAACAGAACTTCACCCAGAAGTTCCTCCAACAGTCCCACAGCAGCTCGCTGAATAGATGCATGAGTGCATTTTCTTGAAATCTTGCTTTATCCTAAGAAATAGCTATAGATTTTTCAACTCTCTGAAATGGTATTCCAAATGTTCTTTCACACAGGTGTGTATTTTAATATTGTTCCAAAGATAATGTTTACTGAGAGCCTGTGATTCTTTGTATTCCTTCATTTCTTTTACCTGTGTTGGGTTACCCAAGTTTTCAAGGAGCTGTGTCTCTTCTTGGTGTGCATGCACACACACACACACGTGTGTGTGTTACAACTGCAAATTGTGAAGAATGCACTAGGAAAAGACACACTAAGGGGTTAATCATCCATCTAAATCTGTGTGTGGGTGGCTAAATAATTCATTTGAAATATAGCTCACTTCTCACCCACTCACAAAGGTGTTACTGAAGACATGAATTCTCTTTCATACTTGGGAACAAAACAAGGCTTATTTTTTGGCTTTTGTAAAAAAATGCTAAAACCAATGTGAGAACCCATCTTCTCAAATACACACAGAGTTCCCACAAGCATTTACACAACATCTGCTGCTGTAGGCTGAGGCTAGTAAACAGTAATGTTAAGATATACAGTAATGTTAAGATATACTCAAGATATATTATTGCTAATAATACAAAGTAATAATGTGTTTCTATTTCTTAGGGTATCACAAGTGTATAATCTAAGGCAAAGCCTGCTTTTCGTCTGGAGAGGGAGAAAGAAGACAGTCACCTTTTTACAGCTGTAAATGTCATGCTTTGTAGAATTTCTGCTTCTCTGCTGCAATGTGATTCTATAAATATGATGTATTCATTTGTTCTACATCTATTGCTGTATACCACAAAATGGATGCTGTGATCCAAAACACATGAATGAAGAATTACTGGACTGATTGCAGAACCACTCTATTTAAGTCAGAATATGTTGGATGTAAAGACTTGTTTTCATTAACATGGTGAGCTTTTCTGTCAAACTAGCTGCAACTGAATATCCTGCTTTAGTAAAAAGTATTCTCTGTTTACAGAACATTATTGTTTCCAAAATGCTGCTCCTAGATAGCAAAAGCTTGTAAATCTTTTCTATTCTTGTGCAATAAATTTCTCACTCACACTTGAAATGGAGTAACTTATATTGGTTTTGCTTTTCAGGTAAATGTATATCACACACAATAGGAAGCATGGGTATCATCCTGGTTTTTCCATCTTCTTTAATGCTTTTTAGGTGTTTTAAGTTGAAAAAAAAGTGCCATAATATTCAAAAGATACGGGAAAAACAAATTCTAAACCTCATGGTTTTACCATTTTAGAATTGCATTGATAAATTCAGGAGAATACTTCTGACACACTACGCTTAGCTTTCACATTTAGGGAAGTGCTAATTTAACTGCATGGAGAAGCAACCCTGAGGCGTTCTCCTTCAATAAGACGCTGACTTCCTGGCAGTCACTGCATGATAAAAACAAGCTCAAAGTGTTTTTTGCACAAGGGTTGACATAATACAGTTCCCCACCATACCTCATTATGGTATCTTGCTCATCTGTTCATAAGGTGGGCACTATGCACAGCTGCAAAACTGGCTTTCAGGAAATCACTTTCTGGTTGACTCTTTCTTTACTCAGACACTCAGTTCTCCTCTACCTATGCTAATAAACAAGGAAACACACTGAACTATGTATGTAAATGCAGCCCAGACCCTTCATTTTTTGTAAGTCCAGCTACAGCACAGATCCAGTTCAAATCTAGCTGGATTGAAAGGGAGCCTTTTCACTTTGTTTTAGATCAGGGTATGCATCCTGCCTTGGACAACTCATCTTTCTGTATAAAAGTCCTTCCAATTCCTTTCAAGTTTCCTTCTAAAAACATCTTTCTCTTCTATGAGAAGATATTCTGAAATATTCTCGTTTTCTTCATGCTGCGAAATTACAGTATGTGGTCTTTATGGGCAGTGTATGATGCAACTGGCAAGTGTTAAATGGCTGGCCACCCACTGTGGAATAATAGTGGATGGTAGCAAAAGCACAGTAAAAGTCCAGCAAATAAAGGGCCAGAATTCCTTAGACAACAGTTAAAACCCCAGGGATAAAGCAGTCGAGCATCACTTCCTGCTTAAGATAGATGACATTAGTGTCCAATGAAAACAGACCTAGACACACAGGGAAAATGCAGACCAGATCCTGACATCTAGATGTGAAGGCACCCCATGAGTTGCACTTGTTATCTGTCCACAAAACAATACATAAATCTGTAATGCCTCTTGTTTGGGAAAAAACAAAGCACTATATAAACCAGTTTATAATTTTTACAGTTTCTCATTGCAGCTGGCTATTGCTAAAATAGATGATCTCATAGTCTGCTGTGTGGCTGCCAGATAGCTTGCATGCAGATAGATGCCTTTGTGCTGCAGACCATAGAAACCTGCATAAAATTGGCCTTCTTTCCTTAATAGAGCTGCATGAACAAAGATGAGTTTGTTGCTGACCAAGAACTGAAAGCTTTGTTTTATAAGACTCTTTGAATGTATTGCACTTTGCCAAAGGGAAAGGTTCTCTATTAAAAAGGAGAGGGAAAAGGGAAAG
>NW_005054324.1:3321560-3329183 GCF_000277835.1 Geospiza fortis
AGAGAGAGAAAGAAAGAAAGAAAGAAAGAAAGAGAGAAAGAGAGAAAGAAAGAAAGAAAGAAAGAAAGAAAGAAAGAAAGAAAGAAAGAAAGAAAGAAAGAAAGAAAGAAAGAAAGAAAGAAAGAAAGAAAGAAAGAAAGAAAGAAAGAAAGAAAGAAAGAAAGAAAGAAAGAAAGAAAGAAAGAAAGAAAGAAAGAAAGAAAGAAAGAAAGAAAGAAAAAAAA
This sequence comes from Geospiza fortis, assembly GCF_000277835.1. Taxonomy (NCBI): domain Eukaryota; kingdom Metazoa; phylum Chordata; class Aves; order Passeriformes; family Thraupidae; genus Geospiza; species Geospiza fortis. The sequence continues at coordinate 3,321,785 of NW_005054324.1, forward strand.
CCAGACAAAGTGTGTGCACTTCTGTGGTGAATATTTGTGAGTAAAGTGGGCTGAAACCCTTGTTTTTTTTTTGAATAGTGGTCACATTTTTTGAGCTGAATAAAAATGAAAGCAAAAGGAACTTTAATTAATGGGATGCCTTTTGATTTGTAGAGCAAAACTGCCAGAGCAGATGTACCAGCAAAGAGGATTAGATTGTTCCTTCCCTGACGCACTGAAAATTTCTTTTTCCCCTTGTAGTAACCCCCATTGAGGAGAGGCTGTCTTTAGTGTCTAAAATTCAGCACTGCTAAAGAAACTGTTGTATTTGGGCACAATGGGCAGCTCTCACAAGACTAGACAGAATATGTGAGGAGAGAGCTAATATTCCTTTAAATCCAAGGTTGATTCCAGTTCAGTATTTAGAATAAGCCTAAATGAAAGAGAATTTCTAAGTCTGAGTTCTTTCAAATCTCATCAAAAATGTATTAAAGTGAATCCTGAAGCAGTCATGATGAATGTTCATCCTTTTTAAGAGGCTGAAGTAACTTAAAGGAAGAATCTTGAATTTGTTTTTAATTTATATTAAAAGTCCGTCAATTCATCTACTTCTGAAATCTTTGGCTTAAGTTCAACTTTGAGCAAGGTGGAATCATGGAGTGCGAATGCAACTGATGAATCTTATACACAAAAATTAGGTCTGAGAAACAAATTCCTTAGGTATTTGATTTTTACATATTTTAAATGGTGTTTTTAAAACTCTAGTTTGAAGGAAAACAGATCTCCACTTCTATTTATTTGACTTCCTTTGCACCAGCTGTGAGATAAGGCATATAATAAAAATTCTTTTTATCTAGTGCTTGCTTAGGTTCATTTTAAATTTCTTCTGTATTGAGAAAATTGCTTTGGAAATATATAACTGGCTCAGTGGTGGACATGCTAAGGTGATGAATGTACAGAAGCCTAATTTATCCAAAGAGAAGCTAAATGGCTGTAGGAATCAAAAGAAATACTTATTTTTTTCATATATTATATTGCACCTATAAACAACACATATTTACTGAAGCAAATGTGTACACAGAAAGGAGGGGCAATGATACATTTTTAAGGTTACAGGGCTTATTTCCTGTGTTTTTGGATCACTCCTGGAATGGACCATGCACAGGGGGCTTCAGTTTACATTTTCCTTTCTTTCTAAGGTATAGTAACTCTGGCCTACATTTATTCCTGCCTTAGTCAAAGGCTAACTTTGATGCAATCTTTCATGAGGATGAGTCCCAAGTCACAATTTTGTTACTTACTGCTTGGGTAAGTGATAAAAATTATTTTCGATGCACCATTTCCATCATGTTTATTTGCCCAGAACAGTTTCTACTGCCAAATGTCAAACAAAAATCAAAGCTCAAATGTTTCCTTTTGTTAAAAAAGGCTTCTTCTGGTGCAGAACTTGGCCATGCACTGCTCTCCCACTGGGAAAGTTACTACATTGTTTAGGCTATCATCCTGGCAAGCTCAAGTCCTAAGGAAACATTTTAAATGTGTTTTTTCTTCTTGTAAATCACAGTATAGATTATACTTGGCATAACACTCCTGCTGCTACTGTACTGTCAGAAGCTTTATATTGGCATCAAAAGTATGTACAGCACCAGAGACCTGCACCTCAACAGCGTGCACATCTTTGCCAAGGAATCGGGACTTTTATTTAGCCAACTGTGAATCTTGTAGAACACGAATCAAAATGAAGCTATTAAGTTCTTTTACCAAACTCTCCAACACCAAGAGTTTGGATGGGATCCTGTGATGGTATGACCAGCCTACCATTAGACAAATCATCTCCAGGGAAGGACTCACCAATATCAGCTGTTTCCCATGTGTGCCTAGTTAATCTGCAGTCTTTTTCTTGCACACTTATTTTACATAAAACAGTGGGTAAAAATAAGCACATGACTATTTACGAGGGATGCACTGCTCTTCCCCTCCCAGCAGGAAATTGCTTGATTGTATATTCAACTGCTGACCCTTACATCCAGCTTTATTATGCAGGGGGTGGGGTGAGGGAAAGGCAGGACCTTGGAAGTGCTACCCTTTGGCAAAAAAACTGATGGGTATTCTATGAAAATTGTATGTCCTCTGGACAACTGATTCCTAAACTGTTCATTCTAAAATTAAAACAAAAATCCAAGATAGGTAGAGGTGAGGATTGCACTTCATACAGTGCACAGGGGAAAAGAACAAGTACATAGACTCATTTTAAGACCTTAATAACATAATTAGTAACAAAATTATAGCTGTGAAGTGATGGTGTATTAAAAGTGTGATAATGATGAGAAGCGGAAATTTCAGGCAGGGACTGAATTTTCTTTTTCCATAGGATTTTCTATATGTCAAAGATCCTGTTTTAGTTTACTCCTCTTTCATTTTCAGTATAAATTTTCATGTACAATTTTATGGTAGATTCTTCAAATTTTATTTTAATGCAGTATATATTATTCATGGACATAAATTAAATTGGCTATAAAATTGTGGTTTTGTTTGTTTAGCTGTAAATATGGCATTTATTAGGAAGCAAGATATAGCTTTATAATATCCAACTATTGAAAGAACGACAAAACATGTCCTCCTTGATACTGGTTTTGTTATATCCATAGTGATAGGACAAAACCCAGCAATTTGGGCTTGTGCATGGAAATGGAATTAGAGACAGAATGTAATGTGAATGAGTTTATCACAGACACATTTATATAACAGCACTACAAACACTTTACTTGCACTTGCTGTGTAATTAAATTCATGATTCAGCCTGTTTTGTTAAATTACATTCATGCCTACATATGCAAAGATCGGATTTTTTCCCTTTTTTTTTAATTCTGAAGCAGAGTTAAGAGGGAGCCAGTTAAATCCTTGCTTACCTATGGAGCACTACACTAATTCTTCATTCCTTATATTACTTACTTTTTTAATTACATCTTCCTTAGCTGCTAATAAACCCACTGCTCTACTCCAATACCTTAGCTTCACTATCGTGATTTTTTTTAATGTACAGAATTTTTTGCTATACTTACAAAAGGTAAGCTAAAGTAATGAATTATCTTTCTACTGATAAGTTAACAGTATCTAGTGATAGAGTAATGCAGCCCCTTTATGTGTGTTTCCCATGTGTGTTTCTCCAAATAATGTTGCTCACTTGTTGCAGTCTAAGTACTAAACAAGATTTCTTCTCCTTTAAACTTGCCTTATTTGGTTTCTTTATATTCAGCCTCATCCCAGTCTCATTACCAGCACATCTCTATGAAAAAAATTCCAGAGATTTCAATTCACTCTTAAGTCCAAACCCCATTCAGTTGTAATTCCATCATTTATCTAAGAGATAGAATATTCTAATTGATTCTGAAATTTCTTGTTCTGCAATTCATGACATAGGTGCTAAAACAGACTTTTTAAAATATATTCTATTGGGGTTTTTTTGCTCCTCCCATCAAATGCAGTTTTGCAGGTTTTGTGTTTATAGCCTGAAAACTAAGAGGTAGGTAATTTGTGTGTTACATTATTTGATTCAGACACTATCCTTGATAATTTGTGTCTCTTGCCAGGAATCAGAAAAAGGTTGACCATTAGGCCTGTACCAGAGGTGTTCTTGCCTCCTTACTCAGTGTAACACGAGAATGATTAGTAAACTAGGACTACCCCTCTCCAGCTGCATAGTCTCAGCACGGCCACCAGTAAGTGAAGAGACATCAAAGAGACATGGAAATGTGCATCCATGGAAAAAACTTCACAGTGGCTCTGGCTGTGACTTTCAAATCACTTTGCAAAGCACAGTCAAGTGTTACCCTGTGAAAAGCGAGGTATCCAAGGCAGGGCTACAAAAGCAGCTCTTGAAGGCTGCTGCTCTCAGTTGCTTAGGTAGAGTGGGACAAACAAGAAGGAGAGAAGATGTGGGCAGAAATTCTCAGGTAAAGGCTGAGGCAGAATTAGTGAGAGAGTGAAGGGTACCACAAGAAAGATAAACAAAGCAGGTAAGAGAAAGATCAGAAATGCACTTGTGTTGGTATGTGATGACAAGACACAGAGGAACAAAGTGAAGCTCTTTGCCATGCACAGCTCCTCTCAAATACTGCCATAGGAAGGCTAACATACTCTTTGGATACAGAGTGTATCCCATTGCCCTTTCTAATGGACTACAAATCCACGTGAAGCATGCAATTCAGGCATAGATGCACTTCCACTTGGGGCACCTGGCAACAGTAGAAAGGGCAGAAGAGGAACACCTCAAAGGGGGAGAGTTCTGTCCTTCTACCCAGAGAACATCATTTTTGCTTGCCTTCTGCACACTGCACAGCCTTTTGCACCATGCAGCTTCAAGGGAGCCGAGGACTCTGGTATCCAGGACACCACAGCACTGGAGGGCTGGTCAGCCTGCAATACAGTCTGAATGAAATCAAATCTTCCTCAGACAAAGAAGACTTGGATTCAGGGTTTCCTGTTTCCAAGAATAAATGGCAGTGTAAGATGCAGAGGACATGACTGCTGTTTGAGGTTCGCAGAGGGAAACAGTTACCTGTCACCTCAGCATGAGGGTAGGTGAGTGTCAAGAAGGTTTTTACAAGCTTTCCTTCAATGACATATTTAGGAAGATTATTGTTTAAGGGGCCAGCTAGCTAGCAAATCTGAAAAGATGTTACCCTGTTTCATCTGTCTTTCACAAATAAAATTTTATTTCTATTTATGACAAGATCCAATTCTAACAACTTAAGTGTCATTGAATAATGCCCTTGAATTGTGAAGAAGTCCATCAAAATCGATTGAATTTTCTCACATACTGAGGTTGAATTCAATATAACCCAGGGTAACAGCCATGGTCTTCAAGAAAATACGATTCATTGTTACCCCCCTCCCAAATAAAAACAAAAAACAAAACCAAAACAAAGACCCCCACTTATCGTAGACTTTCTATTATAAAATCTTCTTTTTAAGGGTCAACTATTCTGTAAAATTTGTCTTAAAAGAACTCTATAATTTTCAAAATTTACAGTTGCCATGAGCGTACTTTATATCCCTGCATGAAAGGTCAAGGGAGATTCTAAATTGGTATCAACTGGCAAAAATCCATGTGCTTCCATGGAGCTGAATGTATTTACATCAAATGCTTTCCTGGCCTTTTGAGAACAAGATTTTATTGTTATTATTATTATCATTTTAAAGGCTACCAAGACAGCAAGGTTTACACAATTTTTTCCTGAAACTTGTGTTTGTAAAAAGAAAGCATCCTACTTTCTCTTTAGTAATTTTCTAATTAAATCCACATGGAGATAATCACCACTTTAAGAATAATTGGGTGTATATTCTTGTTCTTGGAAGTATAAAAAAATTTTCAGCAAATACAACGGCACGAAATATCCTTTATAACAGGCTCAATGGCTCTCACAACTAATTGTGACATTATATCATAGGAAAAAGTCCGTAATGCTCCTCCAGCAGTGAATCAAAGAAGCATAAATATTAATATATACACAGAATTTATCCTCAAGCTAAACCCTTGCCTCATGCTCTGTGCCTGAATTTGCTGCTATGCCCGCGTTGAAAGGAACGGAATCCACATCACAACAACCATGTTTTATCCAGAATGGATCAGGGGCATGTATGGCTGTTCCTTGGCTCCTACATACAGAGATTTTGGGATTTACTCCCACCGTGCAGCCTCATGGTGTGCAGAAAAATGCCATTTACTCTGTCCAGTACTCACACAGAACGTGGAACTCTGTCCATGCTCCCTGTGGAGTGAGGACACCCTTACTGCTATGGCAGGGTTCCTCCTGATGACAAACAAGTGTCTTGTTCTTGGGTTGAATTCAATGTCTGCTCCTGCCCAAAAGCAGGACAAATTAACACTGGTCTGCAAGTGCAGGTGCTCACTTTTAGACAGACTACCAGTTTCCAGGCAACACAATGACCCTTTTTGTTTGGAGGTATTGCTTTGTTAGGTGTAATTGTATACACTGTCTCCACTTTAATCAGAGACACCTAGTAAATTATAGAGGGAAACATTTTACAGAGAGGAACACTGGCACCCTGAGAAACTCCAGCTGTTTCTGTGCAATATTTATTATTCATATGCCATCCCCATTTTCTGTATGGGGCACTTCACATTGTAACAAAGCAGAAAGCAAAGATGCTATCAGCTGACAGCTGGCAACTCTGGATCTAAAAGTTTAACTGTTCAATCCCACACCCTTCAGATAGGTTGCTCCCCACTTAGTTGTGTTTTTGCTGCCTGGTGAATAGTTTACAGTACAGGAATAAACAAACACAAGAAATTTTCTAGTCTAATAATAGGCTACATTTTTCTAATGGATATCATTATATCTACAGTTGCAGTAAATTCTCTCTTGTTCTAGAAATAACATAGCTACATGAGGTTGAGAAAAGTGTTACTTTCCATTGACAGCCAAAAACATGTACCCATGTGTCTGATCCAGTTGTGTTGTTAATGGAGGATATTGGCAGGAGAAATGAGAGATCATTACAGCTCATTACTATTTTTGTACACAGAGCAAACATAGCAAGGAACAATTAAAAAAAAGGTAGAAGAATGAGAGGGAAAAAAAATCAAATTCCCCTTTATTTCATTCTCATCTCTGAGTGACTTCTACTCCAGGTGCTGTGGTACTACAGAAAAGCTTGAAAGCCCAGAGTCAGATCAACTCATCCACCTGCCCACAACACCCTGACATCACAGGTTTTAAACAGAAAAAAAGACAGACTGAAAGATGAGCCCAGGTGACCTCCAGCCTATTTGATTTCATGGCACATCATATTGAATGAACCTTCCCAGCACAGTTAAACAAGCAATCTCTGATATTTCTCTAGGATATGCTTTATTGAAAACTGAAAAGATTTTCACTTCTCAAAGATTGAAATCAAAGATTTGCACTTTTCAGAGATTGCACATTTGATGACCTTTTTTTGCCCACTAATAAGAGTTTTGCAGTCCAGGCAAGGATGGGTGTAAAGAGGAATATTTCCCACCTACTGCAGAAAATGAGGGATGATTGATTTAAAAAAATGGCATCATTTAAATTAAGCCTTCAGGTCTGTGGAATAAAACCATTGGATTCATGATTAACAGCCAGAACATATAACATTCTCTTCAAAGAACAAAGTGATGTACTAGTCAATAACACTGTGGATATTAGAAGAGTGGGCAGAGCTGTGGTAAGTGGGAATTATGGTGCCATATGGCAGCAAAGCCCACGCAGAAACAGCAGCTGCAAATCCACAACAGCAGCAGCAGCTGCTGGAAGGGACTGAGGAATAGCAAACCCTTATAAAAGTCCTGTAATAGAAAAAATATCATGATGTTGGGAAGGCCCATGCAGCTATAATTCTTCTTAGAGTTCTGAAAATGGATTAATCATTCCTG
>NW_005054324.1:3329232-3339571 GCF_000277835.1 Geospiza fortis
CTGCTAGACACTGCAGTGGAGTGCTGCAGGTCATAGGAGTATTTTCCTGGTCATGACTCTTTTAACCCACAAGAACCTCTCATCTTTCTTGGCCATGTTTCTGTCCTCTCCCTCCATCCTTCTTAAGATGTCTACTGCACTCTTATGACAGGAAAATAACCTTGTAAAGCCAGTTCTCTACTTAATCTGAAAGGTCCCTATACATAGCTCTGTGATTAGGAGGTGGTTTAGGTGTGGCACACAACATGCAGTAGAGCAAAGGAGCCTGGAGTCAGTTCTCAACCTCCACTCTTCAGTCCCTCCTGGCTGCACCTACTTGTGGTGAGGGGGAAAGGGAGATACATGCAGACCAAATATTAAAGAACAACATTTTACCAGACTGTTGCTCGACCCAAATAAACATTGCAATAGCTTCTTTTATAAGTACATAAAAACCTATTACATTTCTAGCACCATAGACCAAAAAAAAAATCAAAAACAAAGGAAACACTATGGTAATTAAAACACAACCCCTTACAAAAGAAGATTTTTAGCTATGATTTTCTGTCTGAATGTTCCCAAAACTTTTAGAAAAGCAGCTTATGTTCAAGAAAATTCCCATCAAAGGCAAATCCATTGAAACACTGACTAAGTTGTTCCTCTGCTTAATCAGCCCCATCATAATATGCTAATCAATAATAAATAATTGGTTTTTAATAGTTACCACTCTATAAAGCCTTTAATTACCCACAACCTTCCTGTAAGTCATCAACATCACCAACCAAGCAGTAACATACTCATAATAGCTCTGAAGTTTCATAAAAATCTTTGGTGATTTGAGTGTCTAATTGAAGACACTCAACCTTGTCCTTCCAAAGCCAGGTACTCAAAGCAGCTCAGCATATTTGGATAACCAGACTAGAGATGGGGATAAAGGCAGGTTTCACCCAATTTTACCAGCAGAGTTTGAATTTTACATAGCTGTTTTTCTCTTTTGCTTAAAAAACACATTTCATTTGTGTTGAAAAAATGTATGTCCCCATTTCATTTTGTATGTAGTACATATGGGAAAAGGCTTCCATGTGGTAGCAGTGATCTTAACAGATGCTCCCCTTTGGGCAAATGGGATTTAATGGAAAAAGTGCTGAGCAAGATGCCAGCACCTTGTTCTGATGGAGCAAAATCATTCTGAAATGAAAACTTTGTTTGCCTCCAGTGTACTTGGTTTATGATGTCAGCTGTTAACTGTTATTCTTCATCACAAGCAATGTTTAATTTATAGGTATTCATATCAGATATAAAAACAGAGAACTGGAAGTTAAGTCAGTTATTAAGTACAGTCCATTAAATTGCCAACATAACCCATTAAATGGGAGATTATAACTGCAATTTATTTTTCATCTATCACTCTTAAGGGAAATGATTGTTGCTTTCTACATGGAGTCATCAGTCAGACTCATGGCTGCCTGATGAACTGTGATGATTTGAAACTAGGAAAAATAAAGAGCCAAGTCATTCATTACTTTCTCTTGTACACCACTTGTAGACATGGTGCCAGCTGCAGGAAAATCTCTCTCTGCCCCACACTTGAGTTGCAATAGGCCTATTATTCAATGCCAGGCTATGGTTTCCTAACTTTTCCGGCATCAGCTTAATAGTAGCGTCAGCTGGGCATCATGCCATGCACATCAGCTATGCCTCATTTACCCTCCTGCTCCCAATTAGCTTGATCACGATGATAAAACCAGGAGAAAGACCTTTGGATAGAAGGCACATATTTATTTGGCCAACAGTCTAGTAAAAGGAAGGAAGGATGGGAAACTCATAAAGGGGAGGAAGCATGGATTGTGATCTTGGCTGTTCTGCAAATGCTCTGTGTGACTGCCACTTCTCTCAGCTTTCTCTTATTCTTCTTCCCACAACTGGGATCATTCTTTGCTTTGCTCATGGGAGTTTTCTGAGCCACTCAGCACAGTGGCAAGTCACAGAAATTACTATAAATGAAGGATTCCAAGAACTTTAAATAACCCTGATGTTCACAGATCTACAGTTGCTGCTGATACCTCTTAATCAAAAATCTTTGCTGAATTTCCTGTCATCCTATTTTGTTTGCTGTGACTGTTAGGCTGTGAAGCTGCCATCTCAGCTGTAATCCAAAAGCTGAATGTGATTTTTTTGGGTAAAGGAGACAAATATTCTACTTTAAGACCTTTGTGCAAGATGTAAGCCACAGCAATGTAGCTATGAGAGAGAAAGCTCTCTGATTTACTCAGCAAGTAGTGTTTGTGCTAGCACATGTGAGCAGACACCCCTATATCTCAGATACAAGCAGGGCTTACAATATGCTGGATAGGGAAGAAGAATTTGCAAGTTCCTGCTGTTGAATGCATGGCAGTATATGTCAGTGGAAGAACAGATCATTTAAATGTGAAGATCTTGTATCTCCCTGTGATCTCAGTTTCAAGGCAGAAAAATTGAGGAAGAGTTGCTAAAAATCTTTACAACAACTGCAAAGAAAATCTTCATCTAACAATCTCAGGAGCTTAAGATTTCTTTCATTTTGGTCTTTTGGCTCATTTTCTCTAAGGCGTTGCTCATCCTCTGAAAGATACTTTCACCTACATGATTCATGGTCTCCTGAAGTGAGATGTTCTTTTTGGAGATAATGGAATCAAATTAATATTGTGTGAAGTCCTTCAGGATATCTGTACCCAGTGTAGTTGTGATGAACATTCAAGGCTAGCATAAGCACTCCGGGAGTGCCAGCACCCAATACAGAACATACTGCAGCCTCAGAGCATGGAGGCATAGGAAGAGGCAAGGCAAAGGTCCTGTCAAGACCAAATATCTGTCTATTACAAGTCAGGAAGGAGTGAAAGTCAGCTCCTTATCCCATCTGATCAGGTGCAGTTCCTGTCTCTTCCCACCATCATTAAAATGGTCAACTTCAGACCTGAAACGAGTCTTATTTCCTCATCTGGGTCTCAGGCATTAGTCATGTGTGTGTCATTTTGGCTGTGACCCTCTATTCATCAAAATGAGTGACAGTGGAATTGAAAGAGAAAAAGAGAGAGATCAACATGTGATGCCATTTTACGCCATCTGCTACCAAGTATGGGGATGCATATGGGAAAACACTATTAAGAAGTCTTCTTAAAGTGTTTACCTACAAAGACCGACTACTTCACTGCTGCAATCTTTCCTAGCAGGAATAATTCTCAGAATGATTATATCCTCTAAAGCTCATGATAGCATTTACACCTACATTATATAAAAGTAATGCCCATGTTCCACCTGAATAGGCTTTCTGTGGGAGGTACTGAATAGAGTGTAAACAGCTTACAATGCCTACGTGTACATGTACGTGACTTTCATTCTCCTGATTCAAAGACTTTGAATTTGTTGCTTACAGCAAAAAGACATCCTATTATTTAACTTCACTGAAAAACTTCAGTTATTCCTTAGACACTAAATGAAAATCAAGTCTGTAGGAATTAATTTCATCTGCATCATAATAAACATTGCCTCGATTCACTTTCATGTTTCTTTGTGAATTGGAAGACTAACATATTTTTTTCTTTCCAGCAATTATAATTGCAACCACATTAAAAATTAACCCTTGCTTTCTTTGAGAGTCTTATGTTCTTATCCAGAAGACTGATTTTTCATATTTGGAGTGCGCTTAGAAACACAGTATCTCATTCTAGGAGTCATGTGACCCCATTCCTTTTTAAAGCAACTATCCAAAAGCTAAAACCTGTGATGTTTTGAACACGTTCCTAACTTTTCTTGAACAAATTAATAGCATTCACTTCACGTTTGTAGAATTGGCCACTGATTTTCTACATGACAATGTAATTTAAGTATATAACCTGCAGCCAACCATTAAAGTGAATAGATTTACTTTGCTAAAGATAAAAAAGACTATTCCTCTTATTAATGCCCCAAATCTTTATTTTGCTACTGTGCAGAAGATAGTATGTCAGTGGAAAAAAATACATTTCAGTTTCACCATTATTTTGAGTGCTTTTCATTTTTCCATCTGTAGACTTTCTACCAGGGCACTGCAGCCCCAAGCACTCTGTCATAATTCCTCAAATAATTAACAAGGAGATCATTTAAACTGAGCAAGTCTCTGAATACACCCATTGCTCTCTAACATGGGAACTTCTACAAAATGGGATGGTTGTGCAATGGCATTTGTACACAATATTAAGTAATCTGAAGCACCATATGAAGAATATACCAAAAGTCACTGACAGGATGTCTCCTTCAGCCAGAAGAAAATGCTTGTTTTCAAGTGAAATACGAAGTGAAAGAAATAATTGCTTTCTTAAAAAAAAAAAAAGAACTTTGGTGCCAAACATCCAAACATTTTAGAGATATTGTTGAGGAACAGTCCTTCCTCACATAGAGGTTAACCCTGTGGTGCTGCCAAGTTTAGGGCCTGAGTGGATGATTTGCCAAGTAAGTGCCAGTTGTGTAATATATGCTTGAGCAGGCATGGAAGCAGATTTTACTTTCACACTCGCCTTCTGAATTGGCATTCTTTGACTCTTTTGTGCCAATATTGCTCCTCTTTCCCATTCTGTGTCCTCTTTTTTCACTGGAATGCCCTTTCCCCTCACATATAAGCTGAATGTCCCATTGTCTGCAAGAAAGGAAGAGTTGCTGAATATGGATTTTATGAAAGTCACTCAGGAAAGACAGACTGCATTATTTGCTACATACCTTATTCACATGGTAACCCTATCAGGAGTACATTATTTTAAAAAAAAACACTTATATTTTGTCACATGTAGCTGTCAATCCTATATAATGAGATATTTCTTTCTTTCTCATACACTCCTTCTGTCTGAATGACTGTTTAAATTTTGCTTCAATTTTTTCTCTCCCAAATCTTGATTGTCCTCACATGTATTCCTTTGAGTTTGCAAATTTCCACTGTTTAGATAAATATACCTACCTAAATAAACCTACTCTTCAGTTCTTAACCATATGTTTTGAGTCAAGTCTCTTTAACAGCTCCACACAGAGCTTAAGCACATCTTTCCAAATGCTGACAATTATGTGTGCCCTCTCAAGTAGTAAAACTGGATTTTCCAAAGACTTTACAATCAAGCCTTAGTAAGCAGGTTTATGCAATCAAATTATAGAAATTGTTGCGCAACATTAGAAAGTTTCTGCAAGTTAAAGGCAACTTTTAGCTCAACCAGAGAATCAGAATCCTGTTTTGTGTATGTTGCTTTAAGTCCAGGGCTGCTGTGGACCACAATGTTGTTCTTTGTTATGGAAGCAGGAAGGATAAGCAGGCTGAACAGGGACGTCTTTAATGTCCTTCACCTGCCTGTCAGTGGCCAGAGTAGGATATCAGCCTTGCATCCTTTGAAGTTACAGAGGACTCCTTCCAAGAACCAAGAAGGGACTGGAGGACAATAATCACTCTGAGAGTTTGGATTTACACAGAGGTTGCGTCAGCTGCTCAGGTCTTCACCTGTCAGTCAAGCAGTTGTATTAGTGAGGATGTGTGCTCTGATTCTGGGGTAAACATTAGGTGTTTCATCTTAGATTTCATCCTTTTCTTTGTGGCCTAATCAAACTCAAGTTTCTTTTCCCTGTTATTTCAGGATGTGTGTATAGGCAACTACTGACACTCAGCCAGTGCTTGGTCAAACATTAAATATGACATGATGGGGTGTGGAATCTCTGAGTCGTAATACCTTTTCTGAATGTCTCTAAGCTGGACCATTTAAACTGTTCCCTAGCTCAGGAAAGACCCTAAATGTCAAGTCAACTTAGTAGAGTATCAAAGTGTTTTGTGTACATCTTTTAGCCAGAAGAAATAGAAGGGACCTCATTGTGTAGGACCTATCAAACCTTCAGGGACTGGTGAGATCCAATTAATACATCTCAAGGGTGGTTGATCCCACTGCAGAGTGACTGCTCAGCAATCTTATACCTGGCACATGCAGAATTCTTTGGAATGCAACGATTTTGTCATGAGGAATTCTCCTTGGGAGATTTTTCCTTTGGACAAAAATAATAGTTAATCATTAAGGAATGTCTACTACCAATTAATGTCTACATACGTGTCTCCTTTATTAATGTCAACAAACAATAAAGATACCCTGCTGAAAAAAAAAGGGGGGGAAAAAGATTTACTGAAATGCCTGGACAAAGTTCCTTTTTACTTTCTGTTGAGAGTAATGGCTTCATCTAAGCATATGTCAAAGTAAGCTGTTAAGAAAAAGTGGTTAACACTCAGTTTAGGCTCCCTGTCACATTTCTCCATTTCAGGGCTCATGAACACACAGAAACACAAGAGCACTGAGTACAGCATTCATATGGGGAGAGAAGGGCAATTAATAGAAACTCATTTATTTCTTTGGAAATGCTATTAAAATGTAGGTCACCTCTTTTAAAAAGGAGGAGAAAGTCTGCAGATGCTAATCATTGGTGTGTTTTGAATCATGCTTTCCCTTGTGAAACCCTGATAGCTGCACTTTGCTATAACTGAAATCAGAAGCATTGCAGATGTAGCCATCTTCTATTCTTTCCAGGACTCTGAGACAGACAGAGTCCCTGTATAAGTTTCTCAATATTTCTGTGTAGAATTTGAATGTATAACAGAACCTCTAGCAGTTTAACTAAATTTGGAGAAAAAAGAAAACCAAACCAAACCAAAACTTACAGAACACATGAGAATGTACTTCTGTCTATGGCAAAATATATTTTATTCTGATTTAAAATAAGAGTTAGTGACTTACTTTCTTAGTGGGATATTTTATTTCTCTAGCTCTTCCTACAGTAAATCAGTTCTTCTTTTTTAATAACCATTATTTTTTAGCTTCTTTCTTACCATTGTAACAGGATGCTCAAATTATTTTATTCTTCCAGAGACTGCACTCAATCAGACACTTCACTATATCTCATTATTTCCACAGTTATATACTTGATTTATTTAGCATCTATGTCTAATTTGTTAAAGTGTAGTGTCATGCATTGGTGGTGCTTCATAAATAAAAAAAAACAAGAATACAGCCAGATTTGTGCATTTTCTTTATTTCTGAAATGATTTTTTTTAAATTCATGGGATGAAATAAAATATTTAAACCTTTAAAATACATTTAAAGGTTTAAATACATTTAAATACATTTAAATACATCCTCTCCTCTCCCTCTCCCTCTTTGACATCTGCTTTGCCTTATTTTCTTTCTCAAAGCAGGTTAGACTCCATTTATGTCTAGGACCCATGAATCTCTCCCAGATCTTTAAGCAGCCAAAAAGAGACTCAATGTGAGCCAAATTATAAAACAGGCTAAATGACACAAAGGGAGATAACTCTCCACAAGGCTTTTGTGTGCTGACTCTTCCAAAGCTACAGGCCATGCCTGGAGATGACATTGATTTCTGTCTTATTACGTCCCAGTACTGAAAGGGAAGCTGCACTTACAGCTGGACTATTATTCTCAAAACCTGAAGAAAATTACAATAGCATAAAACTAGGTTTTTCTTTGGCTAGAAGGGCAATGATTTTTTTTTTTTTTAGAGTTGGAAGTTCATTTAAAGTTAAATTAATTGGAATGTTAAGTACAGAGGTTGCAAAAGAATAATTTTAGAAAAATTATGAGAAAAACTGCTTGATCTAATGCTTGCTGTTATGGCAGCTGTGCTATAGGCAGCTTTCTTCATAAAAAGAATAATTTATTTTTTGCATGCCTGGAGTCTGCTCATGTTATTATCTGAAATGCAATAGTTGAAGCATAGGGGAGTGCAAATGTGAGGTGAAAAATTCCTAATACAATTCTTTGTTGTATCTAAGCAACCAAGTGGAGGACTGGATGTGCTGTCTCATGGCCTTCTGAAACTTTACAGTACCTGCCACTCACCAGTGTGGCCCATTCTGACAACAGATGCAAAAATGGAAAATTTAATAAATCTGACTTCAGGAGAAGCTACACAATTAAGCTGTGCTTTAGCAAAATAGACCCATCATATAAAGTATTCAAAAGAACTGCTACAGGCTGAGAAGAATAAACTTTCCATCTCTGCTTCATTCACCATGATGTGCCTCTCACTGCTTTCTTCTCTTCTTCAGCCCTAATTTCCCCTCCTCCTTCTCTTTTCAACTCCTAATTCTTTCACTGCTTCCCATTCAGGCCTTGCCCTCTGCATTCAGTTTCTGCTTCTCATTCCCCTTTGCCCGCTACCCGCCCTGCCTGGTCCTTTTTGGGTTCAGTTCTTCTTACTTCAGGCTTTTATTTCTCTGAGGGATTTGAATAATCACTCCTTCTTTTTTGATCTCATTGTCATCTCAAAAGGTCTTGCTGCCTTCCACCCTCTCCTCAAAAGGTAGGTTTCCAAAGAAAGTATTCATTCCAGAAAGGAGGAAAGGGACCTCTGAAACTCACTGACCCTTCCTAAATTGGATGCCCCATTGTGCATCACAAAATTAGGAATTTTTCTATTGTATGACAATGTTAACTTTGTTAGTGAATTTCTTTTTTAATGAGCACATTAAAATCCTCCTTAGCCTTATAAAGACATAACTCTGTCTACTAGTCTATCATTATTAATTTCTGTCTCCAGTCAGCTGAGGGTGAGCTTTAACAAGGCTGATTTAGTCATACATTAAATTTTATGTAAAACATCAGGTGAAGGAGTCTTCCTAAAGGCCAAATAAATGCTTTTTTAGTATAAGAACTGGGACCGCAAAACAAGGCTGACACATAACTGATGCATACTCCTGACCATATTTTTAAAATGCCCCTCAAATCTAAAATCTGCAACTGAATGCCCTTGAAGGCAACAATGCACAGCTGAGCATCTAATCACACTGCTTGAGCAGAGAAGCCTTTCATAACTGTGCTTGTTCTTTATCATAGATCAGACCAAAGAACCAGACACAAAAATCAGGTATTCCAGGAAAAAGAAATTACTGTGGTACTTCAGAGTCATAACTACTGCAATAAATTAAAGAACAAGTCAAACAATAAAATAAACAATTTTGCAGCTATTATCAAAGGCTTCAGCCTTTCACTTTATTGTATGTAAACAAAAAAAAAGAAATTAAAGAAAATCCTCAGTAACATAGATGTGGCCACAAAACAAGAACGCTTTGAGTCAAACTTCTTCAAAGGTCAACAATATAGGCATAATATATTTAGTCAAGCAAGTCATATATTTTGTTCCTTATGTATTCTTTCAATGGCAAACCACTGCAAGTTTGCTACAGACCTTGTAGCTAGGTGAAGAAAAGTTAAAACACTCCTTTTTTTCCTGCAGCACCCAATCACCAGGGTACTAAACAAGCATTCCAAAATAAAATGAATGCAGAACCATATGGTGAGTTTTGCAGGAAAAAAATCACTCATGCTTCTGTTCTGTACTACAGATGGTTCTGATGGACAGCACATTTTTACTGCCTAGAAAAATGTGCAGACAATTTTGAAAATCTATTTATGGAGCACTGTCCTTCTATTAGACATAGGGATAAGTGATAAGTAGCCAGAGGGTACCTTTAAAGAATTATCATTTCTATTTTATATTCTGCTGCACTTGTATTATCTGATCATGCAAATGCCTTAGCAAACCTTTGAAAAATGCATTGCTGTCTTAAGACTACATTTTCTTCTATTACTTTCATCTCACTTCCCAGAATTCCCACTTCTACCTGTAACACTGAGCCTATTGTTACTTGACCTTTTTGAGCATCAGTATGGTTATTTTTTCTTCTGAACTTGGTAAGTTTGACTTCCTGGTCTTTTGAAGTAATAGTGGTCTTTAGTAGTTGCCTGGTAGACACATCTGACTCATCACCACATCTGTGGGATGTTGACAAGATCTAAAAAAAGCAATCATCAATAAAAAAAAAGTGAAAGATCTCTTTTCCTTTACATTTACAATTCCCACACATCTCAACAGTTTTCTTGTTCATGGATAATGTAAACCTACAAGCACTTTCAGGTTTTCATTTGTTGTTTTCTTAACTACAGGACAGTAATGTCCAAAATGTTCGCTCTACAGTTATCACAATATTGACAAATTAAATTGTACTGCAAAACATACAGATTTAGATAAAATGTCTCAAAATGATCTCTTCACAAAACATAGGAACATTCATTTAGCAACCTAAAAATATCATTCTCATGTCATCTGACTGTGACCATAATATTATGAATTTCAGTCTGCTCTCCATGAACTCAGAGGAAGAGAAATCTAGCCCATTCTCCCTCCTCCTCCTCTTTGTCCTTTGCAAGAATTTAAATGAGACTTCCATATCTACTTTTACCACTTACATTCTGTTTCACAAATAAGTGGTTTTGTGTAAATGCAGATAGCACATGGTCACAGGCATTCC